>NC_064601.1:47434706-47699706 GCF_943734735.2 Anopheles gambiae
GTTGATACAATTTATTAAGGCCGGGCTACATTGATCGTACTCCATAGCGTAATTTCGATTTTCACTAGCGCATCTGGCGGCGACTGGTGGAAGCTTTTTTTGGTCGTCGGGGGAATGGTCGTGTTGGATCTCAAAAATAAGTTATTTTTTCATCGTTTTTTGATGCGAAAACGGCTGAAATACTTGCACAACATATTTATCTATCAATTGCATAGCTTTTCCAGTCCAATTTAAGTAAAAAACAAGGAAAAATAACATATTTTCTGAAGCGGTTACAATTTGTTTGGCAAAATGTTTCAGTCAGCCGCCGCCAGATGCGCTAGTGAAAATCGAAATTACGCTATGGAGTACGATCAATGTAGCCCGGCCTTTACTGTTTTCGTGTGTCGCAAAATAAATTTTAATTCAGACATTTTTTCTTTTCGCGGAATCGTTTGATCAGGCGTTTGAAACAGAGAAAGTTTAGTTCCTTATCGGAAATAGATCCGAATATACCGTGCCCCCATACGTAGACCTAACTTCCTGCAATAGGAAATCAATATACCACTGAAAGCCAAGCCCCATCAGTGATACAGGCAAGCCGGCCCTTTGCCGACACTGGTTGTTGGGATAAATACGAAGAAGAATATGATTTTTAACTTTATGCTAGACTTAATCATTGTCAGCATATCCAGCGAGCATTTTAATCCGGAGCTTTCATCTGATTGGGAACACTATAAACACAAATTTCAATTGCTATCGGGATCCTCACGAGTGCGTGGGCTGTAAAGTGTAGGATATGTATATAATCTTGACTTTACTGTTTCCGCCTGTTTTATTTATTTAATAGTAATTTTTGAAAAGTCAGAGTTATAAAAAAGATGTTCCCAGAATACTAGCAAGTTAGATAGACTCTAATGTTAGCAAGGTCAAGGTTGTATAAGAATAGCTCAGAATTAATTTGATTGATGTGCTAACTTGTTTAAATCTTTGACTTTTTCCACTGGTACATTGATTGAATCATATTGCAAATCAAAAGGCTCGTTATGAAATCAAGTTTTGGTCATTAATTGGATAGGCTTTCTAGAGATGAAGACTGTTCTCTCTATTATTAGAAAACTATTGGTTCTTCTGAGTATCGATCACTTAAAAATACTTGGTTTTCTATTTAAAGATTTCTCACCTGATAAAGATCGAAACCTTTTGCTGAGTGTTCTGTGTTATGTGTTAAAATATAACTCCAAGACTAAAACTAATCAAGTTTTGATTGAGTTAGCATCTGCAATACTGAAGGATAAGGGTATAATATTCCTATACATAGATTCGTTGTATTTTAATGGATATTTATGAATCGAGTTTGGAGTTTAGATACCATCATTCGAATTGAAGTGGAAAAAAATCTTCAGGGTAGAAATGTTTGTTACCAGGATATACCACTTGCACTTGCCATTACATTATTGAACATACTTCTGAATTAGAGAACTAGGACTAACTATCCGACTGCGAACTCAAAAAGCCTCGAAAGCCTGAATAGACCGGCCTGTTTGCGTTAGACGTTAGGCCAAGTAGTAGAAGAACAAGCAGACGTGGGTTAGAAAATAACTCAGTTAATGGTTATCCTAAATTGCATGAACGCTTGCTATAAACAGTTACCGTATTTAATCAAAAGAAGGTATAGTTCTTTACTTTCACATCCATCCGATCAAATATTTGAATTAAAAGCTCTGCAAAACTAATTGAAACGTGCTCACGTAACAGTTCTCGGCGAAGATACCATTGTTGCCTCTGATCTAAGGCCGAAAAGAGAACTTCTTCCGTGGTCTGCCCCAGTGCGCGCGCGTATGTTAGTAAAAATAATTTCACATAATTCATGTGCTCTGGCTGTAACACCTACTAATTTATGTTCTCTGCTCTCCGATAACGCGCGTTTGCAGGATCGTCCCGGGTGCCATTGCGAGTACCGCCCACACACAACCACCGCGGACTGCGTGTTGGAAGTCGAGCATCCTAGAAGGTGAGTAATGACGGTTGGCTACATCGTTCAGCTGTTATGTAAAATCGTCTACGAGAACCTCCGACCCGCCGAACGACGAACCGGTGCGCCACTGACCACGGCAGCAGCAGGTCTGTGTGTAATTTGCTCCTTCCGCAATCTTTCCCGTGTCATCTTTGCTCACCTTTCGCTCCCCTAGTTTGTCGGGTTCATCCTCGATCGCTGCTGTTGCTGCTGCAAGCCCCCTATAATCAATTTCAGAAATTTAATGCCCACCCTCGGGACGCCAACTACAGGGAAACTGTTGGTGGAAATACGAGTGGATGTTTTTTTTTTCGCGTAGAGGTGGAAAGTCAAGAACGTGGCGGACACATTTCGTCTTCAATCAAGCGGCAATAAATGAAATGAAGCGACCACTGACCACCACCGACCGACCGAAAGAGTGAAGCAGCAAATCTTCTTCTGCGCAGCACTTCCTCAATCCTCGCGGCACTCGTTTGGCGGCTGAGAAACAATCACTTAAAACCGCAAAACTAAATTACCCCTAGCCCCCATGGCCACGCACTACGCAGGCCCCAGTCGGGGCTGCCTTTGTTGCTTCGGGCGGCATACACCGCATCTAATTGACTTCCTGTCGTTGGAAGGGACGTGTCCGAGGCTTTTGATTCGATTGCGATCGTTGCGTTTGCACACCGGGAAGTGTGTGTGTGTCTGTGTGTGTATGTTTTCTTGCTTTTGTTTCTGTGCAGTTACAAAAGTCCACTCTTTCCACAGGCCAAAGCGACAGCCAAATCACGCCGAACGCGGTTTGAAGGGTTGTAAGTAATAAAAGAAAAAGCTAAAAATACTTACCCAAGATAGCGCGAGAACCACGTTGATGGACAAACAGGCGGTAGGGCAGGGTTCGTGCAAACCCTTGCCTTGACGCAGTATGACAAGTGGTGTAAATAAATAAAGTCATAAAACGAGTCACAACTCGGCTAGTTGTGAGTGAACGCGGTGGTTCTCAAAAAAAGAAAACCCGTGTCGCTGCCGTTACGCACGCTATGGCAATCACTTGCGAGTTTGACGCAGAGTGTGTGCGGCTACAGTTCATGGAGGTGCACGCTTTGAATGTGTTTATTTCATGGCACTTCGAGTTGGTCCGGAATTGGTGCTTGGGAAATGGAGCAGGTGTGTGAAGGAACACTCCAGCCGGACACAAAACCTAAATTGTCATGTTTTAGCTTTTAGCAAATGTCGAATGAGGCCTCGAGACACTCTCGATCAACTATCGATTTACACGCCACAGTACACACACACACACATACACGCTCCCGTGACGCTGGTGGGACTGGGACCTGGGGGCAGACAACAGCTGTAATCGGAACCAGGATCAAACTGTCTTTTTGCTTAGCATAAGAACGGGGCCGCGCATGCAAATCGATCCGAGGCTGGCCATGTCACCGTTGAGATTTAAGTTTCACCCGAGTAAGGGCCAGGCATACAGCCGTCAGCGCAAACTTGGTAGCGCATTTGCATTGTTAGCACAGACCTCTGTGATGTCGTCGTCGTCGCCATGGTTGAGCTGAATAGAATGGGTTTTTTTTCTATTGTGTGCGCCTTCATCGCTAATCATGCCGTACCGTTCCGTTTTTCTTCCGTTAACCGGCTTAAGGGTTTGCATTTGGCTGGCGAAGCGTTTACACAGCATTGTTTGGTATGCGGTAAATGTTTTGTGTTAGTCTGTTCGTGCACGTTGAACCTGGTTAAATATATTAAAGTATGGTCGTTGTTTTGTTTTGTTATTATGAATATGCTTACAAAACACTTGTAACATGATTCATCTTACATTTTGCCCAACGAATGTAGGTAGTATTTTACAGCATTATGGTGCCCTTGTGTGAAACTTTTAGCTGTTTTACTTCCACGATAATTGCTCTGCATTACAAATTAATCATGGCAATAAAATACAGTGCTACGAAGAAGAGAAGAAAAAAACGAACTTAAACATCTATTTTTTGTTTCCTTCAACTCGCATTTTTCCCCCTCAATGAGCTACTTTTCATCGAACAAACGTGTGGCTTTGAGGGGCAGGGTTTTTTTTTTCTTCTTCTCGCTCTCTCGATTTTTTGTTATGCCCTGATCATCGTGCCTAAGTTTTACGGTTGAGTGAAAACAGACTTGAAACATGTTAATGTTCGCTTTAATCATGCTTTGTTATTGCTGTTGTTTTTTTTTCTACCTTGATCGAAGCAACTTTTTCATTGTTCAAACTTCCAGTTTGATTAAGGCCACAAGCCCCGTAAGCTGATAGTAGGAGAATGGAGGTTTAAAACCGTGAAATAAATCATGCCGCTCAAAATGTATCAACATTCGAGCGAGTGCTGCTAATCAATCGTAATTTGGAATGCTATCAAAACGCGAGAGCAGGAAGTGCAGGGCCGCGCATTTGATTAATATGCCGAGAGTCGTGTCGTGTGCTTCACATTAACGACCTGTGCTAATCTCGCAGCCGATGGTGATGTGTTGTTACCAAAATAGAACGAATTGTCGAGGCCTTTTGTTTTTTGACGGTTTGTTTTTGTTTTCTTCCCACGGAAGCTTTCATAAACCTTGTCATTTGCGTCTAGAAATTTCAGATTTGTACAATCAACCAAAATCTTCTCCATCAAAGTTTTCGCCCAAGCTGAGTCTTGATCTATTTCATCACAGTTTCTTCGACAAACAGACACAGAGTACAAGAGCCGTGACAAAAACATCACGATTCTTCCGTGACGAGTAGTTGGACATACTCACACCCCTAATTATACGAAATTGCCGTGCCGTGCAATGTCCCGAGCGAGGTAAGAGACCATATCGCACCGTTCGGGTTGGTTCGGTCCGGAATGCTAATGGCCGCTAATGACACCGGGGCACCCAGAGATTTAAAAAAGTTAAATGAAGCGATAATGTTTTATGGATCCGTTTTCACGCGCCCCAGCAATGGATGCGATGCTTGGTGGGCTATGCGGCAAGTAAACAAAATTCCGTTTGTTGCGGTCAGTGTTGCGCCAGTGCATTCACACCACAGAAGAGTCGGCCATCCGTCGCGGTGTGTAATTCTTTCGTTCCGTTTCTACAGGAGGGGATCTTCTAGCTTAGGGCCAAGAGGTTTCTAGAACGCTGCGGATGTCTCGTGACATTTGCGTATCAAGGCTCAACGCACAAAAGAGGGTTGCGCACGAGGCCTCACAGTGAAAGACATAATCGAACGTTCAAAACCACTGATCCCGTCCCGTTGGTTGACGCTAATGAGCTTTGATCGATTTTTCCCTGTCATGAGTTTGCGGGGAGCCAGAGCCCGGGACGTTGGGAATTGACCGCACGGCAGACGGACCGCAGTGGACGACGGTGGCTTAGGTTAAACCCACGGGCCCCGGAAGCACACAAAACCCCGATGAGGCGGGTCCCCGATAGTAGGGTAGAAGTTGAAATGCCTGTGATGGATTATGATGTCAGCAATGATTGAGTCATGGCCGAAGTCCCCGCCGGAACGAATGGGTTGGGAAATGGTCTGGTCCAGAGCAAACCCGGGCTGTGGGGTTTTGAAATCAAATAAACCAGAATGATTAAGTGATTTCCGCGGTGCTGCAGCAGGGAGTTTATGACGCTTAGTTCATTACGGGCGGGTGTTGAGGAGATAAGGCGGCAATTTGATGTAAGATCGATTTTTGCGCTATAATTATCGATATTTATTATGTGTTTTTTTCATTCTCTAAGTTTTATGACATATTGAATCAAAAGCTCTGAAATTTAGAGTTTTTTAGTGTACCAATTTACAAATGTATGCTTTCTCCATAGCGAGGCAATGATCATACTAGGGGTAAGGTAGACAAATATTTTTGTTACGCACGTGTTTGTCTCTTATCAGCTGCCGGCAAGCTTTGCCCGCTAATGCTTATTAGTATCATTAACGTTAAGCAGTTTGCGACAGGGCAACGAGGAGGATACCGCAGCTATGCGTGATGATGCACCCTTAATGCCTTAATTCCATTTGCCCGCTACCGGGGCTGCATTTCGTTGCCAGACTTGGAACGGCCAGGGGATTCCGTACCAAAAGTCGGTAGATCAAAATTGGTCATGCGTGTGTTGCGCGAGGCTACGGAGTAGATCGGTCTGTTTGAGCCAGTCTTAACAGCGGGCAAGGCAACAGAAGTAAATGCCGCCGTCTTATCGCCCCGACGTATATCATTAGATCTGACGACAGATTAGGCAGGGAGACAGGGATACAGGGAGATCTGGCAAGACGAGAAGAGGAATTACGTGAAGGACTGGTCCGACGATTACCTGCAAATCCTTCTGCACTCAACCGGTCGGTAGTAATGCCGTCTTTGATGCGTCTGGCTCATTAGTCGAAGATAGCGATAGGAGTGGAATGGTCATGTTTGGTTACTATACTTGGAGATAGGTTTAGTTTTACTGGTTTGTTGTATGTTCTCCAGGGCTCTAAGCTGGTACCTTTTTCGGGCAAAACACATTACCTGTGGTGGTGGTGGTTCAATTAAGGACAGAGGTACAGATAATTTCTGTTTGGGAAGTTTACTTCCGGTCTTATCGACTTCCTTGCCAACCGATAACGTTTTATGAGCTGTAAATCTAACGAGATGTACACAAGAGATTGCAAGGAAGTTGGTTTAGGCTTAGCGTGGACCGGCTCTTTGAACCGAGCAGTAACCAGGTTTTGGTAATGAGTGCATGATTAATCAGGGCGTTAAAATATGCGCCTAATCCTAAGAATGTGTGTTCCCATTGCAAAGCTGGATCGGTTGAGTATCGTGATAAGCGAACAATCGGAGGCTTAGTGAACGTAATTTCCCTTAGTCCTGACTAACTCCATGTCGATAAGCTGGACTTAAAAAGTGGGACTAGTAATTTTAATAACATGTACTTCTTAGTATCTGAGTTCCTGCGGTATCCTAATCTGACACCTTTCATCGCATAGTTTTCTCATCCTTTTTGATCTCCTAAAGGAGGGTATTCGTTTACTCCGCAATGAATGGATTTAATGATAAGTCTGTGGTTTGGTGTTTAATTTCTCAGTGCCTTCAGCTTAGACGCACTGTAAGTTCTGTAATGGAACTCAAAGCCTCTTTTGCTCGAGGGGAGATGGATACCCAGTTGGAAGTTGGATACCACGCAAGCTTAGTACACATTCCTCCTGGGAACACAAAGGGCTGCTACAGGCAGGGGTATCCAATCTCCCTTTGTGATTAGATACGCCTCCGGTGGCGGATTTCGATCCGCGAATCGATTTTTCGATTTCCTCCACCCCTTGTCTAGAACGAAATGGCTCGAAATGAAGAAACGCTGACCGTCCCGCCTTGGAGAGCACTGTTGTTTGATGGCCATCCCCATTCGATCGTCGTACCTGCGACGACCGCTGCAGGGCAAAGGCGCTTTATTGTGACGAGCCGGATCGAATTCGAACGGTTCGGTTCGAAAAGGGAAGCTTAATCAGCACGACGTGAAGCAAAACGCCAGGAAACGACTTTTCAACTTTCAAACCTCCGCGCTCATCCGCTGGGAGTCTCGAACAGACAGACAGAGAGCGCAAACCAGGTGTATTTTCGTCCGTTTCACCTCGCCTGTGGTTGCCGTTTTTGGTTTTCCTTCTCGGTAGGAAAGTTTAATCGTGAAACCTAATCTTATACCTTCGCCTACGCTCGCCGGTATTTGTGTGGCACGTTAAGGGGCTTACCAGCTATTGTTCTGCGAGAGCAGCGGAAGTTTAGTTCAGTCGTTTGTTTGCGTCTTTTGTGCTGGTGGATGGAGGTGAGGGTAAATAGTTCTCCTCTGGCGGATGAGCTCATCGGGGAACGTCGTTGTGTGTAGCTTCTTTCAAACGGCTGCACAAGAAAGTGGATGCACTGACGTTACATTAACTGCTGATGACTACACAAGGTTCAAGAGGGTTTTGTGTAAGAATCAACCGTGGTACGGCTAGTGGCGATTCTACGTACTCAACTGTAGTACGAATGACTCCTGTGTTTAAAGACCATTATATAGCACTTTTTCGAAAGTTTTGGAGGTTTCTTATTCATTTTGTAATAAACACTATCAACTGATGTTCAAGCAGATTTTGAGCAGGTATTTGAGATTCGTTGAAATATAGCTGAAATATATTATCTCACGAATTTCCCATTTTCTATCTTAACATTGACACTACTCCCAGAGAGAATTAGGAAATAAAGATTTTTGGCATAATATCAAGCAGCACAGCTAATGCAGTATCTAGTCCAATCTAATCTACAACATGATGAAACTGAGTCATAGCTTACTTGTAAATGGTATTTGTAATGATATTCAATTATGTCATTTAATCATCAATTAATTAATTATATCATTTAAAATTGAAGTCTTTGAGTGTAATTTCGTTTGAAAGGGCCAACAAGGTCCATTAAACTGAATAATTCCTTAGACCTACTTCCTAACTCATGTCATACTACTATGAAAATGGAAATGAAAAAAGTCTAATATGTGCAAATGTACCATTCGTTTAGTGAAAATCATGAGAATTATTGCATTCGTTGAATAGTTGTATGTTCTTATCAAGACTAATTAGTTAGTGTTTCTTGTTTCTTACTTATATGTTATTTTTATTTAAATTGATTTCATACACAAGCAAAATTAGAACTTGGTGTAAGCTCATTTGGTACTCAATGCATGTTTTTCCTAGACACGTAAAGTCATGGAATGTCTTGAGAATGTTTTTTCGTGTATTGAACTCAATATTCCCCTAAGCCTAAAGACTAAACAATGACGATTGAATAAGCGATTTCATTGTAAAACATTCCACCAATTTTAAGGAGATTGTTGTTGTTCGGTTTCCGTAGACTTAACCCATAGCAGCAAGCATTGCAAGCAAACAAACAAAAACACTATCCATCCAAAGTTGGCGTACATGTCTCTCTCCCTTTTAAGTGCTTTTTGCACTGAATTTATTTCGATCGCTATCGCATCCATCAATCGATTACCGGGCAGCATAATACACGTCGTGAATGGAGCACACATTACAGGGGATTGGTCGGTCGTGGGAAGGGGTGTAGGTGAGGGTGATGGTAAGCGGCCGGGAGTTGTTATGTGTGAGCAATGCTTGACTGGGTCGTAATAAATTCACCGACCTATCTCAAGATAAACTGTCGTATATGGCGTTCATTGGAAGAGGGAGGTAGGAAAAAAAGAAAGAAACATACACAACACTCTCCCTGATACGATGAATGCAACGAATCACACCGGACGCGCACCCGCCACTGACGACGACGAGGGCATCATGAGAAATCGGAATGAAAAAAAAAGAAACACAACAATCCCAAACAACTAGCGGAATGAGCATAAACAACAACGCCGGTGCTGGGGTTGCCTGGCAACGATACGATGCGATGGTTGATGGGGCAGGATGATGTTGGAGAGCAAAACGCGAAAAGAATCACCAAAACAGAAATGAAACGAAGAACAACATCTCGCAGTCTCGGACGGACAACAAGCAGCCAACATCGTGTCTCGCGCCATGCTGCGGCTTTGGGGGGCTTGAAACGTTAAGCAACACACACACACATACTCTCGGGCACATAGTAACACATGCTGACACACAACGCAGACCACTGGTGGCGTAGTGGACGGAGTGAATAGAAGTAAAGGGGCTGGTGGTAGGGTGATGATGAGCGGTGAGGGGCGAGGACAGGTCGAGATCAAATTAAGGCAGATATGTGTTAATCGTCGTTAATGGTTAATGGGGGTAATTTTATTTCCATTCTTCGACGACGCCACCGTTGTCTTTATCGTGAGACGGTGGAAAATGTAAGGGATTGTAAGAGAAAGAGAGAGACAGAGAACAGTATATACTGTTCGTGTGTAAAAGGGAAAGCAGAGAAACCCGATAATAAAATGACAGTAAAATGGTTAGAAAATTTGCTTCTGTTGCCGCATTTACAATAATTTTAAACTTCCCATGCTGAGTTACCGTTTTTTTGTGCGCTCCTTTTTAACCTTTTCATTATTTGGATTGTTTCGCCATCTGGTAAAATATTGCGCTTTTGTAAGTGGTTTCAGAAAACTGCGGGTAATAAAATCCAATTAGGTTACACGAAATACCAAAAAAGAAGACAAGCTTACAAATAATATTTAATGGTAATTTGTTCGAAGGATAATCATTGTTAAATGCTATGGCTATTAAATGTTTCAAAAATTATTTAGTGAAAAGAAAATGGGTACTAACCCACCAGACCAACAAAGGATTACGTGCTTGAAAAATAAAAGACGATTGCCAACAAAAAGAATCCATCAGCGGGCTCGTCCGGGAATTGAACCCGGGACCTCTCGCACCCGAAGCGAGAATCATACCCCTAGACCAACGAGCCGGTCGAGTGGTGCGGCTCTTATTATGCTACAGAAATCAAGGCAACATACACAGCTGCACAATTCGAACGTCATACTAAAAGAGAAAGTACAAATCAAAGTATAATTGGAATTAAAGTCAAGTCTGCATTCGTGGTACGAAAAAATACAACGCCATCCATGCTTTTCTAATGTCTGGAATGAATTTCGAAGTCCATACCATTGCGTATTGTTTACAATTCGCAACGTGTTGTTAGATACTGTGGGACCAGATGTTGATTGTTGTGCAGCATCATGCACAAGAGTTGATTTAATCTCTCCGATATTTCTATTTCCACGAACATCCACGTATTAAAGTATCGTTGTGATTGCCAACTGTGCAAATTCGCAGAATCCGTCTTTGCAATCCGGAGTTTTGAATTATGTTTGGATGAAAACTTTTCAGTAGAATTGAAAATATTATGTTTCTAGTTTTTACCGATAGAACACTGTTTTCTGTTTTCTGACGTGTCCCCCCGGGTTGGAACTGCAGACTCAATAGACCGGAATGGAGGGGAAGTCCAACGAATGGAATGAAATGGCGCTTCTTTGTTTTCGACGCTTGAAAAAGTAGAATGTCACAAACATCCAAAGCATATCTTTGTCGAGCATAGTTCTGGGAACGAGGACGATATAAAGGATGAATCTTTTATAACTTTGCTGCGAGCCGATTAAACATTCATGGCGGAATAAAAATGTATTTTCAATGGAACTTTCGTTCTGCAGGGTAGCGATAGGGATTTGAAAAGCTTTGAAATTCTAGTCTACACGTGACAAACGTGTTGTTTATCTAGCAATGGTTCGCTGTAGCTTGATTTTCATTGAATATTTCGCTGTGTAAAGTTTAAACGTAAGCATGTTTAGTTTATGTAATATATGACAATCTTTCTACTTTCAATTCGTTTATTAAATGTATTCTATTACAACTTTTTCGCATGGTTTTGCGAATTACTCCTCGTCCCGACCAATCAACGAAGGGGTAACAAACTTTTGCAACAAAAATGCCATTCACAATGAATATGGTGAGTTGTAATAGCAGCGTAGGGGAAAGGCCATTATTACAATGTCGCACGAAACTTACAACAGGTTCTGTTCGGTGGGTTAATGTTTTTCGATGACAATGCTCGACACTTATCGACCGGCACACGGAGGAGCATCTCTGTCCGCTGCGGGCGTGTGCCCGGGCAACCAGACTCACCCGGTGTCAAGTGCGCACTCGTTTGATGGATCTGGTGGGACCGGCTGACAGAGGCAACCAGAGCAGCGAAACCAGTGTGCCATTAAACTGACAGATGTTACGGTCGGTAATTAATCCACGTCCCGAGCAGAGAACGATAATTACAATTTTGTGCTGAAATGTGCGCATCGTGTTGTTCTTGTCGCCGGGGTCGGAAAACCATCATATATCCTGTCGAGAAGCCTGGGGGCTTTCGGCCCTTCGACACACACACACACAGCACTGGTCGGTATCGTGTCCCGGTCAATGTTCAGTGTTTCACTGGTTTGAAGTGCAACCAAGCACTGGTTGAGGGAGCGGGCCAGGGATTTTTTTTTCGGTGGGTAATAATTTCTGCTTTCAATGATTCTGAACATTCCCAGTTCGTTTTGATTGAGGCAATTACCTGCAACCGGTTCCTGGCGGGCGTCTGTCACTTTTCGATCGTTCGGAGGGCTCTTTGACGTGCTTTCCAACGGTGGTTGTCATCATCAGGTGAGGAGGTGATGATTTTAAATCGGGTCGGGTGATAGCTTACACAATTTGTCAGGTTTGCTTTATTCGTTATCAAAGGAGTTAGGAAAGCAAAAGCAATTTATTTTATTCATGATATTAAAAACAGATCTTTTTGGCTATACGCCGGAACATGTACAAAACACAAGCAAGTAATGATAGCAACTCACTCCTCACTTGTACCAAAGTGGCATTATTTTTTGCCAACGCACGCCAAATGCGCTTGTTCAGCGTCATGTTCAGTGTGCCAATGTTTACCCCGCGAAACTTCAGCTTTGATGAGTACTTCATGGTGTAGGTAAGGATACGTGTGCAAATAGTTTTAAATCGACCCCTCAAACAGTCAACATCCGGGCGGAGCGTAAACTCAATCCAGTACGACGAATCAAACCCGTGCAGAATAATTTCCCCTTCCGAAAAGCATGCGTAAAATTCCATCCTTGCAAAGAACAGCGAAGGTATAAACTGGATATCACTGGCACAGTCTACCATTTCTATCGTGACAGTGGGTTTCGTTCGCTTCACGCAACTAATTAAGCAGCCCGACGATAAGGGAGGAATGTGGATGTCCATGTACCCGAGCAATGGAGAGCTGATATGCGTCACCTTGCTGCAGAACTCGAAAGGTTTGTACTGCATCAGGAAGGTACCGTTCGTCGATTCCGGGTCGCATAACTTTTCGGTCTGGAGCGAGAGATCTATCACCGTGAACACTATCAGAATAGTATAGAACATCGTGAGTGTGTCCCACTACCGACTGGCATTCGTTAAGTAGATGTTAGTTTGATTTATAGAGAGCATAGACTGATGTCCTTGTGTCGTGTGAGGTGTGTGTCTCTGGGGTGTAATTTTGTAAGTACCAAAAAGCACTTAAATTGCTGGATCGATTGTCTGACTTGATTTCAAAAATAGTGTTATAAGCATTAGAAGCATTGCTGAGAATGAGTATAGTGATAATAAAATGTCATGCAATTTTATCCCAGCTCACGTGTTATACGCGTTACCCGACATTAATCTTTTTCAAGACGGTTGAGGATTTTTGTTATGCTTTCTATTGGTTGATATAAACAGTTTTTGGAGTATTACGTACACAGGAATAAATAATTGGATATTTGTTTAATGGTCTTTTATTGTTCAAATGGCTTTTTTGATACATGAGGAAAATATGATATATACATGTACAGAAACAACAAAACAAGTACTGATATTTTCAGATTACTACATAAGCATCTAGCTCGGTTATTAGCGACTTCGTATGCGTATGGCTTCCAACTCGCTTTGTTGATGTTAAACTTGCTAACACCGATTGCAATGTGATTAAGCTCCGTATCGTAACTTGTGTAGTATGTTTTATAATACCGGAATATGATCATACACGACTCTGGCCGCTTGTGGCGCAAACAGTTTAAATCTGGCGTTAGCGTAAACTCGATGAAACGAATCGTATTATCCGCTCGCAGTATAATTTCTTCGTCCGTGTAACAGGTGAAAAATGTCATGTCGCTCAGCGTGATTGGAAAGTGCATCAATTCATCCTCACCGTTGCAATTGTATAATTCAATCCTAACTGCATCGGCAGTTCTGTTGACACAACCGACTGTGCACCCGAGACGGCCGGGTTGCACATACGAGACGTAAAGGGTAGAACGCGAAACGCGAAGGTTGGACACCTTACCACAAACGGCAAATGGTTTGAATTGGGCGACAGGCCACCCGCCCAGATACTGGCGCAGACAGCAAAGGTCCCACATCGTTTCCGTGCCGGAACAAAGCACCAGTGTGCCGGAGATAAGGGTAAGGAAGAATGGTAGCTTCATTACTCTGTAGCAATTGGTGATGTACTGAGCAAGTAGCGAATAAGCTGGAGAAGTTTATACCGTCGGAAGGAAGCATATCTTCAGAGGCATATCTCAAGGGATCGATTAGGAAATAAGTGCTGTAAGACAGTTCGCGTAATCCCTACGTAATAGTTAAACGTATAATATCTGCATTGTTATATGCATGAGAGCCTCAACAATGAAGTCTTGATGTAAATGGACAGCTTGTGTACCTTACTTTTGGTGAATATTTCAATCAGATTTAAAATTCTTTCACTAAAAATTATAAAGGCCGGGCTACATTGATCGTACTCGCAAGTGTAATTTCGATTTTCACTAGCGCATCTGGCGGCGGCTGACTGAAGCATTTTGCCAAAAAATTTGTAGCCGCTTCAGAAAATATGTTATTTTTCCTTGTTTTTTACTTAAACTGGTCTGGAAAAGCTATGCAATTGATAGATAAATATGTTGTGCAAGTATTTCAGCCATTTTCGCATCAAAAAACGATGAAAAAACAACTTATTTTTGAGATCCGGCATGACCATTCCCTCGATGACCAAAAAAAGCTTCCACCAGTCGCCGCCAGATGCGCTAGTGAAAATCAAAATTATACTACGGAGTACGGTCAATGTAGCCCGGCCTTAAGGTTTTATATTTTAAAGTAATTTCTGTATTTATTGCGTTGAGAATACTGTTTTTGTTTACGCGTGTGTATGCTTGACGCATCGAAATACACAAAACATCAAACTTATGACCATCATTACATCCGAAAAGTGTCTTAATTTTAGTGCATTATTTCTTAAACCCATTTTCCAAATGTTTTTGTTGACGCCGAGGTCCATGTTACCTTTTGCCCGGAATTGTCTGAGCTCGTCCAGCGATTCAAACTGCATTTCATACTTCGTTATACGTATGCAAACAACGTTCGCACGTTGTAGACAGGTAAGGTTCGGCTTGAGGTGTAGCTCGATCCGCAGCTTTCCGTGCTGCCCTCTGGTAACAAACAGTTCATCCGTGTAGTCCACCATGAACTCCATGTCAGTTAAACTGATCGGCAGGGTGAAGGAGTCCGCACCCTTGCCGCACGCATAGATGCCGATGCGGAATGCGTCATTCGTTTTGTTCACACAGCCGATAGCGCACTGTGATTCGTTCAGGCCCACATTTGTTATGGTATTTTGAGCATCCTGCTCGGTGAAATTCGTTAAGCTGCCGCACAGGGAAAACGGGGAAAAAAACTCCACATATTGTCCGGAAAGGATGGTGCTGTACGAGACGCGACTACCTTGGTACGAGTCAGCCAAAGAGGCCGAAGATAGTAGCAACAGTGTTGGCAACAGTAGCAACTCCATTCTGGTTATTCACATTATGGAACGCTGGAAAGCACGGCAAGAGTATTATATATGCTTTTAAATGCTTCGAATACTGACCCCAGGGAATAATTTGTGTGGTACCATCGACTTTTTTTTGGTAATTGTTTCTAGTTCCCGTTTGTGACTCAGATCGAAAATTGGTATCAAAAATACTTTAATGGCAGTCATTTGAAACATTAAGTTCCGTCATCAAATCGTTAATTCAACTCTGAACTGATATCCATACAGACATGAACTACGGTTATAAGTGCGCTGCTAATGGAATAACATTATACAAGTAAAATTGCGACGTTTGAGGACGTGTTTTAGTATTTTCTGAATAAAATTACCATTTTTCGAAAACTGCTCGTCAAGCATGGGGTTTACTTTATTATGTTTTGTTTGCGGCCCAACCCGCTCAGTGCGCTTTAAGTCTGCTTCATCCAGTCGTAAGCAATACTGGGACACAATAAAAAAAAATCCTGGATGGTAATAGGATTATGCCAATAGCTCTTGACGATGGTGTTGTGTTCAGCATATCTTGGCAGCGTGGTATCATCTTCCAAGAGCAAGGGTTGGCAATCACGGATAAACTATGCACAGGGAACGGTGGTGTATAATGCTCGGCAGAATTGAGAGCTGAGTAAAATAATTTATTCAAATTACCCATAAATTATACTTTATCTTCACTAGCTTGTCCGGTGAAGCGATGCGGCTGCGCGGGATGGTAAAAACACATCCGTACAGGAATCGCAGTATCGATCGCCGTTCGTCGAGGCTGAAGGCCAGATAGTGTGCAGTAAAAGAAGTATCATGTAGAAAATGTTGTGGCCTTGCTGCCGAATCCAGTTGCTGACACATATCGATGGACGATAAAAGTGATCTATCAATAGATCAAGGGAAAGGTTCGGCATCGCATGCAGTAAACCTGGTTGGAACTAGGTGCAATAAAAGTAGCAATGAGTGTACCTTAACAACGTCTGGAACACAGAATGACAGCACGTCTCTGCATTGGATGTCCTCCTAACTAAGCCAAAGCTCGTTTACGATCCGTTTGGAGTAATCGTTCTAATAGGCACAATCGATACGTTTTCATCCCTCTTCTCTGCCACGGCGAGGATGTTGCCATCACTCTTTTATTCGGAAATGTACTCTCATTTGGCTGAGGAGAAGTCGCGCATTAATTCCTAATCCCCACCATGGCAGAGCGCAGGACGTGTGTGTGTGTGGGGAGGGACACATTTATCTCGACTGTAAACTGTGTGAGCCGCGCGATTTAGATGATGACGTTAGGTGAAGCGCACATTCTAAATGCGGTCGTTAAGGGCTAAGGTGGTTCTGGGTTTCTGGTGGGCTGGATTGATTGTTTGGAGCTGAGCTTACGTTCTTTTTTTTATTTAAACTTTAAGATACGACAGTACCTATCTATCCAGCGAGATAAAAAGCGAGATCCTAAAATGGTGCGCCTCGAACGAGTAAAGTCTTCCCAAGGGGTGGTGATTCATATCGGCGCAGAGTTTTAGTGCCTTTAATTATGTTTACGATGCTTCTCGATGGGCAATCAGCCTAGAGAAATGTTCGACGATGGATGAAAGATGAAGGTGGCGCGCGAGACTTTTCTACGGTTGGTGGTGTTTTGAGCTATATTTTATAGCGATCGTTCTACGCGTTCCTTTCCTATAGCTTTTGTGATGTGAAGCACAACCTCCAACACTAATTCGTGTGTGTTGGTGTGCGCTGCTTGAAAGGTAATTAAGTTATTGCTCGAAACCCGGCTATCATTTGCCTGTTTTTCCCTCCACTCGAAATTTATTAACGAACGTGAACGAGCGGAGAGCTGATGTCGTAAATTATGTTTAATTATCAAGCCCGCGAGTTATCAGTGGTTTTAATGGGTTTGTAAAGTTTTGCGGCAAAGCCCGGACAAAACGGCACAGGCAGCATACTTAGGTAAGGTGGCTCGCAGTAAGAACCGACCGAACCGAGAGGAAAGGTTGTCTACGTGTTGTGTTTTTGTTGGTGTGTTTGTTTGCTCCACGAAAACTAGAACACAGTCCCGACAGCAAACGAACGACAGCCATCAACACTCGGTTCCACTTTGGAAGAAAGAAACCGGTGTTGAGTAATCTCACGGGAGCACAAGATATCGGAAGATGCATCGAGAGGAAAGTGTTGTCATCTTTTATGGATGAATACTTTTTTGTCGTTGTCTCCGTTATTGTTGTTGCTGGTTTTGTTTGATACCACCTCGCCTGGAAGCGGGAAGGAAGAATAGCGAACATTTTCCATCACTCAGTGTCACGTTTTGTGCCGGCTGAACCCGGGATGGAAAGTTGTTCGGATGTTTGACTTGTTGTTGCGTTTTTTTTTGTCCCGCATCTTTCTCGTTGTCCAAGATAATGGAGATCACAGATAAAGCACGTCTGTACGGCGGGGAAGGCTTTTCTGTCATAAAAAGCGAGCAAGAAAGGTAAACAGCCTCTTACTACACTCTACACCACTCACCATTTAAGAATGGAGCAGCGGTTTCATCGAGATATGCAGCAACCCCACCACGGAACGACCCAACCACGCACCACCGCCGGGGAGAGTTTGTGCTGTACACACAGTCATCTGCCCCGTTTCTCCGTTGGTGCTGCTGGTGGTGGTGGCCGTTGTAAGCTATAAATTTATGGATTTTATAGCAATTTATATTCATTTGACTTACAATTCCGGAAAGAGGCGAACCTTGTCGGAATGGAATTTATGGTCGTTAGGGATAAGGCAGAGAAAACCGTACCCGTCTGTATACAGTGTGTGTTGTAGATGACCGACAGACGAGACCGTCCGTCCGCTTCAGCAATTTCCCAACCCCAAGGTTGCTACACAGTGGTATTGGGTAGCCGAAGGATAAAAAAGAACATCAGACATGCCACAATAGGAGAGGGTAGATGGTTGATTGGGAGCTTGAGAAGTTATGATCCCAATTTTGGGTGCAATTATGTATAATTGTAATGTTAGATGAAGATCAAAAGCGAATAGCGGAAGAACGGAAGAATCACGTTTAATGGTTGGCGGAGATGTTTTGTATCTGGCAAGTCATCTACACGTGCATTCAACGCGCGGATTTTTATTGAAATATTTTAATTAGGTCATAGGGTAAATGTACCAATAGTGGTGCAATTTGTGGTGGTACAGATGTATTTTAATGGATTTAAAGTGTCAGAAACGACAATTTCTGAATATGTCATCACATAACAGTTGGAATATGTTTTATCTTCGCAATCACAACCATTTTTACCATAAAACACATCGAATTTACGAAAAAATACATATTTTTGTGATTGCTTCGTTGTACCTATAATGGTGGTATGGTTCCTATAGTCGTCGTATTGTGTTCCTATAGTGGTGGTAAACAAAGATGCATCAAAAACGGTGTATAATATCAATGAAACTTAGTTTAGAAGCTGTTTTCGTATGAATAGCATGGATTATTGCCATAATAATGATATCTTTCGTAATTTGATCGTAAAAAATGTATGAATTTGGTTGATGAAAATATTGACTGAAGTACTGAATAACACCTGTCGTCAATCCATACTCAGAAGAGTTTGCTTGATTTGAAGTAGATTTTTCACTCAGCCAGATAAGCGAATTTTGGCCTTTGTTTCATAAATTACTTACAAAAACTAATTTTTGTTGCTTATTTTAATGAAAACAGTACGACATGTCAAAAATGTCGTCGAAAAAAATCTAAAATTAGCTGTTTTTATTGAATTTAGAACTAGGACCACTATAGGAACATGCCTGTTTAGTGTACCTATAATGGCACTATTGTAAACAACACCTAAAAATACGTAAATATGGTCAAAAGCCAATGAATTTGAATAAAACAATAACATTTCATAACAGTTATGTTGAAAAACTAGTAATTGCGTGGTTATGTGGTCATTTAGAACGTTAACAAGAATATGAGTATCGTTATGAAATCCTAAGGATTTTGGAAAAATGTAGATTCCTTTCACAAAATAATGGATTTTTCGGTCACTAAGAAACGGAATGGCCCCATTTCATTTTTAAATCCTTTGTAAAAGGCTAGAGAACATTTCACACTATCATAAAAAACTTAACTACTGTTAATTTATCGCACGAGACGCATTTTAGTGCAATACCACCACTATTGGTACTAGCACCACTATAGGTACGTTTACCCTACATTAGGTTATTGATGAACATTTGTTTTTAGTTTGTTTTTAACATTACAGCTGGATCCTTCGAATTTGATGGATTGAGGGCATAGTTCGCAGCTGGATTCAATTAATATACAATTCACTGTACTATCGCAATATAGCAAATATTATTCAATATTGCCACAGAAGGCGCTTACCAAGTACCAAACAACGAACATTTAAAATACAACACTTTAAAGACAGACACATGCTGTTGGCTTCCCTCAAAGGCGAGACGAAACTTGTTTCCAAGACGACGAAGGGAAGTGATAAAATAATAGTTCCTTTTACCAGTGCTTTCATTCACACCACCAGCTCCACACTCCCCAGCAGGTCGAAGCTGATTCGATTAAGAAATGTATTTTAAACAGGAAAAAAACCGTACAAGAATAAAGGCAACTCAGGCCAAAGGCCAAAGAATATCACACCGTGTGCACCGTGGCAATGGAGATGAAAAGAAAGTAGAAGTTATGTGATGGTGCTGCTGCTAGTGCTTGCTGTTCGCTCAATCGTCTGCCATCGTCACTTTGTGCGAGAACATCAGCACAGCACCGAATCACAATTGACGACGGCGGAAGACTGCCGGCCGGTACATAATAAAAGCATTTGATAGCCAACCAACACCAGCGGCGAGTCCGCTCTGTTGGATTCCTGCCGTAGCACTCAAAGCCATTTTGTGCGATGTCAAATGGGGGATGCTTCTTCCTAACCATAGCTCAAGAAATTTCACCAAACTAACGGACGTAGCTGTTGTGTTCCCAGGCAAGATGGTGTGGCCTGACGCTAGTGATGGAGGAGGATGTCATTGTGCCTTTTGTGCGAAATGGTTGCGAAATAAACAGTAACGTTGTTATTCAACTTTACTGTTTTGTTGTGCGGTGCTCAGCACCCTGCGAACTTTGTGTCGTCTAACATAGATGCTTGAAACCTGGACGATTGAGAAGTACCTCCAATATTTTACGCACCGGTGAGTTTGAAAATCATTTTAATATCAAGCATGCTCGGATGCGTTCGAAACACCATGGAGCTGGCCGGGAGCAGTTCTCTAACGTGCAGAGCCCGAGCATGATGACAAAAGGAATCGTTGGCATGGTGGTGGGTTAGGTTGAGTGTGTTAAACATGACGTTTTATACGTTTTTCACAGAGTGGAATGAAATTGAAGGAGTTAAAAATATATGTTAGAAATATGTACATAAGATTTTGCGAATTCTCAAAGGATAAGCAAATCAATGACCACTTCGGACACCTCAAATTATCAAATTTGGTGTAAGTTACATTACATTACATAACTGTTATATTCTATTACATTAATTTGCGATGACTTTTAACATTAGTCATCTTTGGTTTGACCACTTTGGATCATTTTATACTTCAGATTTTTACAATGTTTTACCTTAACTTTAAAAAAAAATCAGTTTTGTTAGCTATTGGGCGTAAATGTAATGGATAACATCCAGTAATGCAAAGCTACTCTGCAACAAATTACCCGAATTTCATGATCAAACTAGACAACAGAATAGCCAGTAGTTTGATGTCTGAGCTGTTGGGATTTGTCTTCATTTCATTTTATTGCTGTGCAGTCTAAACTCGTCTCGTGGTTACATCCCGATTCGAATGGAGCACCCAGTATTCTACCTGACCGTGATGCGATCAAAGATCCTGCCATATCCTGCGAACTAAACCCCTTCATTCGAAGATACCAGCTGATGCCCCGATGCGGTCTACCGCACCCTGCTGGGTTAGTAATTTCAGAGCAAAGCAGACATAAAAATCAACCATGCTGGGGGCGAATGAAATGCTAAACCAAGCCATGCACACACACACACGCAATAATAAACCCCATGATCTTAAGGGAAGAAGCTTGTTGGAACGTTTTTTTTTTGCTTTTATCCCGTCTTACTCCGCTCGTTCTGTCTCTCTGTGGTCACGATTTGGACACGTGAGACTGAATCGTCGGAGTCGAGTTGCAAAATGCAATTTCCATGCATATGAGCCTAGCACGCACGTTTGATGGTTGTTGTTTTTTAGTTCTCATCAAACTCGAAACCCCTCGACATGGCCTCTTGATCGCAATAGCTCGGTTCTTATGCAGCTTTACCCACGAATCGATGCAATAAAATGGAATATTAAATTATGCTTCAATCGAGAAGGAGTGAATCTACCATGTCCGATGGACGGAGACGTGAGATTGTGGTGGAGGGTAAGAAATGCTGCCACGGCGATGGGAACGAGAATCCGCTGACCCATGCCCGAGGGACATTCAATCAATGTTACGCCGAAAAATATGAGTTCGTCTTGTGTGCGCATGTGTTTTGATCGATAGTCATCGTACGCGAACAAGCCACAAACGGGGCCCATCACATTATCATTTAGATGTAGTCTGCTCGTGAATCAATCAAGCGCATCAAGCGCGTAGCGAATGACTGCCCTTTCCGCGAGTCACCGAGAGCTGGCCGAATCTCCAAGGGGCATCTTGCAAGATCCGCGTAACCGATTGCCAGCGATTGCTGACCCTTAAAACGCGGGCATGAGCAAGGAAGAGAAGGAAAGCGTAACACATTCTTCACATTCCTTTCGTCAGCAGCTCGTACCATCTCACTGTGTGCGCTGGGGAGGCCGTGCTGTAATTAATCCGACCGTTCGTGAGTCGTTATTTTTGGACCTCGCCATTTAATTGGGAGCCACTGGCGGTACCTGCCGTCGCCGGCATGTCGGTTTTCGCGAATGATTCATTTCAATTTCAAGAGACGGGTTCTCCCGTTGAGCTGTACCATGGCTAAAGCACAGCAACGAAATGCTTTCTTAAGTGAAGGTAATTCCTGTGTGATTGTGAGTCAGCGGTTTGTATTTTTTTTCATTGCCTTTTAAGCGGAGCAGCTTGGAAGCAGCGAATTGGATAGCTGTTCCATCCCGCACACTCATTGTTTAAGAACGGACTTTGGAACGGCACTGCTAGCTATAAGTGCAAGCAATCACAACGCAGCATTTTGCAAGAAAAATCAAACGTTTTGTGCAATACTAGTTCCTTCGCTCTATCTGTTACCGCCCATCTCGCCAGTATTGTACCGTTTAATCGGCAAAATTAAAGTTCCAATTGCAGCTCTCTGAGCGTGGGGGCAGAGAGTAAGTAGTTATCCTGCCAGCCATCGCGCATTCTCCCGGACCGACGGCAAATAGCTAGCAAGCGAAGACTCGTTAGCGAAACAAAGCCAGCAACAGCAGCAGTCAGCCGCATCATCAACTGCCGGCAATGCTGTGCGGAGGGAAATAACAACTAGCGAATTAAAGATAACACCGGCCAGATAAGCATAATTGGAACGTCCCAATTGGCAAACGCGCGGTGGGCTTTTGGAATTGGGATCGTTGAGTGGCAGAAACTCGAAGAGTTTCCAGGTAATGTGTGTGTGTGTGTGTGTGCTGGTTAAAATTTGTCTAACGAGAATGAGAGGATTTGCTGGGAGGCAACTACCAACCAACAGCTCCTCTACCATCACCACCATCAGGTGAAGTTAATTTTAATGAGTTTGGTTTACTTTTCTTTAACTGTGCTGCCGTGTTCTTGTTCGGTTGCAGCTCTACTGCTACTCAATTTATGCTGCGAAAAAGGAACGTGTGTACAAAATCGTTCTTAGTATTGCCCCGCCTGTCCAAGCTGTGAAAGTTTTCTCAAGAGCCGTTTCACACCCGTTTTATTGCCTCTTTTCACCGTTGAATGAGGCCTGTGTCCTCTCGTGCCCGTACTTTAATAGCTTCCTGTGCAATTGTAAATTTTTAACCACTTAACGACAGCTACAGAGCTTCGCCAGGTTGGCCGTCGAACGCTGTCTAGAGGGGTAGGGTTTTTCTTTGAGCGTTACGCACTACCCCACCCCGTAAGCCCACTCGGCTCGTTTTAAAGCGTGTTCCGGTTGGAGTGACGTACACAAAATTCACTGTTGAAATCATAACTTATGGGAAAGATGAAAATGTGAGCCTGTTTACTGACCTCCAACCGTCATCACCACGACCCCCATATGCAATGCAGTCGACGCGTGCCCACTCCTGGGACGTTCTGTTGTGTGGTCGGCATTTTAGCACAAGGAAACTGTGTCTCAAGTTGCACCGTGGGTAGAGAAAGAGAGAGAGAGAGAGAGAACTGCGACTGGGCGAAGGGCCACCAGCATTCCCTACCTTCCCGTTTTTTTCCGAGATCATTTTCTGGGTCGTGCTTTAAATTGCTACTTTTGGTCGCCAGGGAAGCGAAAGGGAAGCCTTCTAAATATTGCTTTGTGCCACCATCCAGTTGTGACGGGCACAAAAATCTTATTACGACCAGAAATCGTAATAAAACCATGCTCCTTCTACTCCCCTCCCCCTCACATCTCATCCCGTTCGTCTGTTGTTCTGAGGGGAAGTTATGTCTGGGTGATTGTGCACCATTACGAACGTTTATATCACGTCAATTATGCGCATACATAGCCGTGGTGCTGAGCGAACTAACCGGCTGTTCCCTGCAACCCCGCTCCCCTCACCCCATGTCCATCCATGTGTGGGTTTATGGGCGGAGGAGGGGCACCACACGATGATGATGCTCCCCTTCGCAGCACTCTCTACGTCTCTCTATTTCTGTCTCTCTCTCAGTTTGTGGCGGCCTATCTGCATCGATTCATCTATTCGTGAGTAGGTCCAATTTTCATGCTTCGTTTGGTCGCGCTGTTTCGACAGGCTCTCATTTTATGAGGTCGTTTAATGGGCTCTCCAACCCAGCCCTTCCCTGTTCCCTTTGCATCCCATTGCCCCGTTCTCGCTTCCACCGGCAGATCGGAGATAAAGGTAGTTTTGCAGTGTTTTTATTGGCCGCTTCAACCGTTAATGCGGGCGAAACGTGGGTTGGTGTGGTTGGAAGAAACAGGACTGCCGAGTAGCCCGAATTTCGGTATCACCATCATCTATATTCAAATTTTTCGCACAAAGTCTATTTTTCTGTTTTGTGCTGTGAAAGAGATAGTCGGCTGATCTCGAAATCTTTCGGTTGAAAATGAGTAGCGAAAATGAAATCGATTACGATCGTGCTCCGGGAAACCCGTACGCCATTACAGGAAGTTCAATAGTTGTTCAATACAGCATACATATATTTTGCTGTACAGCTGCTACATGTTCACAAAAAAAACCGCACAATAACTTTTGATTTGTCTATTAACAAATGCTGGTTTTGGTAGGCAGGCGCACCCCGCCTGAAGCCACTTGACAGATACTTTTTCCCTACTTTTTCGCAACCGCATTGCAATTCACTCAATTCATCGCCGTCCCACCAACCCCCGGTAGTCGCTTGAAATCGATTTCGAATGCGTCGAAATCTAAAATGGAACAAATTTCAATCTCGCCATTTCGAGCGAGCGCCAAAAATTGATAACGCTTGAGTGAAGCATCCAATAGCAGCGCCAAAATGGGAAGGAAATGAAAGTCCTCGCTCGCCGTGCCACCACTACACCCTCTCATGCCTCTTGCAAAGGAAGGAAGCCGGCATGGGGGAGAGTGAACAAAATTGAGATTATTTTCAAATTTGATTTCCTACCGCACAATGCCACCCACTTTCTCACTTGCCCCAGTCCTTGCATTCCTCCTCCCGAAATGTTGGGGCATGATTTTGATGCTGACATTTCGAAAAGTCACCCTCTATCCTCTGGCGCACCCTAGCAATCTTCCGTTCTCGGGAAATTCAAGCCGCCAGAATACCAAAAGCTCAAACGTTTATGCCATCCCTTTCCCGGCAACAGGCAACGAACCGGTGGCACCTTCCCCCACCACCCGGTGGCCGTGAAATGGGAAATCAAACGGAGAAAGAAACCTGCTGATGGTTGCCGGAGCCCAAACACATACCCATTGGCAAAGGTAAAAGTACAGGAAGAGAAATTAAAACACTGTTTAATTAAATCAAATGGCTTTTAATTTGAAACAAACAATTCTCACTTTTTGACCCTTTTTTCCGTTGTGGTTGTTGTTGTTTGGTCGCGTAAGGTTCTCGGTTCTTCTTTGGCCCGGAAAATAGAGGGTGGCCATCTCCTTCTTACGCCCAAACTACTACACTGACTCAGCGGTGGAAGGTGACGTAACGAGACAGCGAAACGGCCGACCAAAGCAAACCGGCCGTGGACAAAGTGGAACCGAGCGAGTGAGGACCCCTCACACGGATCGGCTTGAGACGGTGGCGGTGACGACGACGAGACGGTCTCACAAACAGAAGAAGGTGATGTTTTATTGACGGCGTTTGGCGTTTAGCCGCTGCCGCCGTCGGGTCCGAAATCTCTTCTGAAATTACGTTTCTTCCACTGTTGAGGAGCGGAGAGGAAATGGAGGTGTTCGTGGCGGGCGACTTTCAAATTGCTGGTGCTTCTTGTTTTCGGCCTATGATGCCGGTCGTTTGATCTATCTGCGCGTTTGTGGTGCGTCTCTGCGCCTGCGAGCTGCGGAGATCAATCGGTCTTTCGGCTGGGACCCAATCAACGCCCTCTGATTAATATCGCATTTGCGGCCGAATCTGTCATCTGTGTTGCTGCTGCGTTGCGTGAATGACAACCAGGGCGAGGTGACCGTTGGGGCAGTAGTGGTTAAAATTACAGCCATGCGTGAATGAAAAATTAATTGGTGGTTGTGAAAAAACGCAGCTGTAGAATAATTGCCGGGAAGGAAGCGAGCGGGTTTTATGTTTTAATTGCTAAAATATTTTTAAAACGCTTATGACAAAACCAATCCCCAACCGAGCACAGCAGTAATAAATGCGAACTTTGCAAAATTTTAATCTTCTTCCATCAACGGTGCAGCATTAATTAAAGCCACAGTCGAAGGCAAATGTGCAAATGATGCAACAAACTCGAAACGATCATCCGGCATTAAATAATAAATTTTCATCTCCCTGTGCTCTCCCTGCTGCTGCTGCACTGCGGTTCTATCAACTCATGTCTCCGTCACAACAAAGTTGTCTTCAGAGTCCGACGGAAGATCTCTCCGACGAAAATAAAAGCATGAAGAAGATGATGCCAAGATGCAACCCGAAAGATGAGAAGAGTGCAAGTCGAAGCAACAACACAAAAAAAAACCCGGGACCGGTAGCTAAAGTCCGGTAGCAAAAGCAATTCAAGCGGTGTGTGAGAAAAGCAAGATGCCTTTTACCTCATTCTGGGAGCCCGAGAAGAAGCAGTGGAAGATCTTTCATCGTTTCTTTTGGCCTTTTTTCTTCTCTTGCTGCTTCTACTGCTGCTGCTGCCGTTGCTCATCTGAATTTGTCTGAACCCGTTTCGTTGTATCGAAGATCTCCTTCGTCACACGGCTTATCCGCTGGCGGTGGGATAGGTTAGTTTGTTTTGGCCCTCTTCATGCACTCCCAGCACTCGTGGGAGTTCACCTGTCGCCGACCAGCCCTCGCGCGAGCGTTCGTCGCCTTTCCATACCGTTAATTATCGATCGCTTTTTCGTTGTGCCCGTCTAGCGCTCTTTCTCTTCAGATTCACCCATGGAAGTCACCACCCTGCGAAAAGCGGAGGCCCATAGACTGCGCGCGTGTTTGCTGCTACCACACACACATATGTGTGACCCATTAATATTGACCATCAAGCAGTTTGCTATTAATGCTCTCTACTGTTATTGTTATTGTTATTGCGTGTATGATGTCATGTTCGTTTCAAGCGGAACTTCACTTCGGAGTTTGTTTGGCTCCGGGGATGGATTGCGGGAGTGGCGGCAGCAATAAAGTCCATCATATCGCTTAACACACACGTGCGCGCGCGCGGAGGAATGGCCGTCCGGTCATCGGTTGCGCTCAGTCGTCATTTATAATTAAAAACTTAATTTCTTCTTCAAACGCAAACGCACCGTGGCCTTCCCCACGGACAGCTCGTGTGTCTCCCTCCGGTCGGCGCCGCCGGATTGTGAAGGGAAAAAGTTTTAATTGATAGGCACCATCGCCGGGGCAAATGGACGGAAACGAATTGCGTAGTCTCGGCACTGGGAGGAGGAGCAAGAGAAGCAGGCCAGTCAGCAGAAATTATCATCCATACATTGTTAGGGGGAAGAGAAGGCGAAATTTGGACGAGCGATAGCCTGCGGACGAGACGGAAAAAGAAGGCGATGGTGGTGCATATAAAAATAACAGAATCGAACCAAACTTTGCCCGAGTTTTTCGACTGCCGCAACGTGCAGGTTCTCGAAGTTTTTCACACCACCTTTCCCCCGTTCGTTCGCATTTTTATAACCCTGCCAAGTGGCACCGGAACCCTGGTGCTGGTGATACTCCAGAGCCAAAAAGATCCAAACGGGGTGGAACGATTTCATCGGCAAAGAGACTCCTCCACTCCCTGACGCTCGGCAGCACCACCGACGCAAAGGTACTTCATTTCTCGATTCATTTGGAATTCCACTTAAATTTTCCAGCTCTAATTATAGTTTGGAACATTTTCCGCCCCGGCCCGGTTTAGCGCGGACTGCATTCATTCCCTCTGCGTGTTCCGTTCGATTCGGTGGAGTTTGGGTTCGGTTCTTTGGGGCCTGTATGAACCTACCGGAAATGAGATTTGTGGTGTCGACTGAAAGTTTCACCGTTTGCAACAGCAGTGTTGCTGCTGCTGTGCGGAGTACTAATTGGACGTGAGACGTGTCCGGGGCGCTCAAGGACACGCTGCGAGACCCGCGGCTGACGAAGGGAAGGTGGGCAAACTTTCTTCGAAACAACCCTGACAGCTGGTTGTAAGTTTTTGGATTTTTCAATGTAAAGTTTTAGGTCACAACCTGTGTGCCGTCTCGTTCTTGAGCCGTTGATGTTCGGGATAAAGAAAGAATGAAATTCGCCACACTGTCGATGAGGAGGAACAATTTGTTTGGTAATTGTAAACCACGCGGCGCGCACTTGACGCTATCCGTGATGTGGATCGGAAATGCTCTGGTGGCTTCGGAAGAAACTTCCATTTTGTTTTGGAACCCATTCCTGAGACAGCAGTGTTCAAGAACCCATTTCCACTTGTTTTTACAATGCTTAAATCACCCCGATGATCGAGTATGTTTAAGTGTACATTGAATTGGAATATTGAAACTTCAAGTTCAAGCAGTCACCGAGATACTAAAAACCCCCTGCTACCGGACTTTCTCATTCCAAACAAGTGTCACGTTTGCGTTCGAGATGTTTGCGGGATTACTCGGGTGTTATGTTCGATCGCTTCCCCGCTGCGCTTTTGTTAATCTAATTTTCGAAGCATTAAATTCAACATCCTGAGCATGATTTATTGTTTTTCCAGCTGCCACCTTGGCAAGCAGTTCGCTGCTGCCACACTTCGGCCGCCAGTCGAATAACCCTTCTGAACGTGACATTTTTTTTCTCACCCCTTCGCATTGCTCGTTTGTTGGAATCGTCATCGCGGTTGTGTGTCACGCAGAAGTGCTGGTGGTGATGCAATTACTTCTAAAAGGCACCGCTGACAGCGGGGGAATGCTGGCAGGCGAATCAATTTATCAAAACTTTGTAGCTTCTATTTCTCCCTTCATAGCAGTGGCTGAGTTGAGAGTTGGAGTGGTTCAAACTGTGGACGTACTTAGAAAATAAAAAAAAAATCACACATAAACCACACGATGGCGAAGGTTCGACGTGTCACTGGCTGTGCGTGTTCATTCGTTTTAGCGTTTGTTTTCGTTGCTTGACATACGCTCGGATACATTGGCTAAGTGCTAAACATACCCTGTGTATGCGTCTGTGCGTTGGGCTATGTTCTAAGAGCTGATATGGTAGAGGTTCTTCGCTTTCCCTTTGCTTCCTTCCAGTACACTCTGAGCAAACAGACACAGGACGTGTCTGAAATGAAAGCGCAAAGCGAGAACAGTGAAGCGCGCTCCGAGGTTACTTCCGATGATTTATCTTGAAGGATTTATGCTTTTACGGCACACATACACTCATACACACACAGACATAGAACCGCTTTGGTACGGTTGGCTCTCGCCCACAAACCGAAATTCGCCTTCGATCGATCGAAAGCGGAATGAAAGGCACAACTCGTAACAAGACGTTAAAACAAGACGATCGATCGTTGTAAATCGATCGGGGTTACCCTCCACCATTGCTCGCCCATTCATCTTGTCAGGTTGGTGCGTTTTTCACTTACCCAACATCCAGCAGAAGCGGTTACCGGGCGGTGGCTCAAGTTTCGTCACGGGTTTGGCACGGTCTGTGGTAGGGGAAGGCAAACAAAATGAAGCATGAATCTCTTGCACGGAGCAAGAGCAAGAGAATCTTCAACACAAACTTCACGGCGCGGTTTTTTTTGCGATGGCTTCCCATCAGACGGAGAAGGCAGGAGCGTGTCTCCCACACATTGGAAGTTCGCCGCTCCGCCGGCAAAGCCACTAGAGCCGGAAGAGAAACAATAAAAGTCGATCGTAAAAGTCGTCTATAAAATATTTCCCTTACTGTAGGCGAACGTGAGGAAAACTTTGTGGTTCGCTCGCCGGCAACAAAACTCGGTTCAGCTTGCGCTGCTGCCGAGCTCTGTTCTGTTGCCGTTGGTTTTTCCTGTTTTATTTTGTATCACAGCAGAGTGGAGCAGCAGGCAACCAATGGTATGGGGATCGGGAGCTGCTCCCGCACAAACGGTGCCACCAGAAACGGTAGCGATAAATTATCTAACGGCGGGGCTCCGAAACGAACCACTGCCAACACGGGGCAGTGCGTTTTTCCATGTCTGCTAGTTGCTAGCGCCACCGTTGGGCAAGTTAAATTGCTTGCACATACACACATATACACCAGCCCCTAATGCCGGGACCACCTCGGTCGGTGCACGCGCGCTGGACAGTACACGAAATGGTCATTAGAAGGGTTTGCATCCGGTCGGTGGTGGTTCTGTAATGCGCCTTCCTTCCTTGTCCCGTTCTTTAACGATGTTTAAAACTTAAACGCGCTACTGTCGCGGTCTGACTAACAGCAATCCGGCAATATGGTCCGAGTTCTGACTTTGCTAGTGATATTTCTTTTTGTCAAACTGGGGCGTTTAAAAGTACGAAAGGTAATTGTAAGAATGAGAAAAAAAACTAATGTTGGAGTTTTTTAGGTTCGAATGACTGTCCAAAAAACGCGTTCAGTCATTTTCAGTGTGCAAGGGAAATATTTACGATGTTGCTCTCATTAATTACCAAGCTCATTTATCAACTGCACCGGTACAGGTGGACTTGGGGGCTGTGTTTTGTGGAGAGCTTCTTTCGCTTGGAAGTTCTTTCAGCTTTTGGTAGTTTCAGTTAATGTTACACACTCACATTATGACTCTTAATTAAATGGGAGTTGTTAATCAGAAGGACAAAATGGTAGTTAGCATTAAAATGAAAATTATGCGTGTTTATTTGTTACATCGTATGCTGTCGCCTTTTCTATCATCAGAAACAGCCATGTGTGAAAATGACTTTACAGGCTAGGTCGACGCCACTTGAATGTAGTATGGTTATGGCTTCGGTAACCGAAGAACTTTTCTTTGTGACTGTTTCTCCATGGGATTTTCATGATAAGTACTGGACTCTTATTTATAACATTGGTCTTGCAATCTTACTACTGTTAACATTGCATTTTTGAATTATTTATTTATGTAGCCAAGTAATATATATATTGATGCAATTAAAATTTCGAAACTGTCGTATAAACTACGGTATCATAACCGCGGAAATGTGCAATTTTGCTTTTGAAATTTCAATGTAGTAATTGTGTCTTGTGTATCATGATCGAATATTGTAGAAGTATTATCTCGTTGCTAGAGCGCCTATGATTCCTTTCACAGGGATTGATATTCAGGATTTATTGACAGACCTCCCTGCGCGAATTGTAAAATGGTTTTCGGTATTATTGTATTTGTTTTACATATTGCGCTATGTATTAATGTGTATGAAAAAGAAACCTGTAGTATCATCACTTCCTTATTTTATATAAGATCTTCCTTCGTATTAATTTTGTATCCTACCGATCGCAGAACTTTTTGCAAAAGGTTAACCTCATATGAGTTGGTTCAAATAAGTGGAGTTACAGAAGGAAAGTATACAAGTGTGAGTTGTTGAATAAAAAAAAACGAGTAAGATATACTCACATTTTGTCTAATTGAATAACAATACGTAGCCATTGAAGCACATGTAATAGATGCACTATGTACACAATTGTTACAATAAGTCACAGGTTTTAACAATTTCTTTTATGAGCATTATCGTGTAGCTTGGTTTCTTCAAGAATTGTAAATTTTTGATGTAATATAATGCTATTAAAAAGGGTTACTGAACAAATCATGCGCACCAAGGGATTTGTTGATCTTGAAAGTAATATTATTTTATACATTACAAAATACTGTTTGAAGTTCAAATTGCATCTGTGTGAATGCCTATACCAGCACATTGTAATTGCAACCCGAAATAAAAACCAAAAACCATTCCTTTCCAAAAACTCTAAAACCGACTGTTAACAAAATCCAAACCAAGGGCCAATCCAGCACGATTTATGTACGAGGGCCAATAAATCTTTATGGTATGACAAGTAGAAATTCTTAATTGTTCCGTTAGTGCTGTGTTTCGTGCCATTGGGTGCAGGTTTGGTGTTTCATTTATCATCTTTTTTCTACCTTCCGTTCGTTCTCATCGGGTTCGTTTGCCAAGCGAATTACCACCGCCAGGTAAGTCCTTGCTCGACTCCCCGCGATACCGTTCCACGCTTCGAGTCGCAACGCGTTGAGTGTAGTGGCCGGAAATTGAATTTATCCATAGTTACTCGATTCCATGCCATAGCGATGACGAGCCCGTCAGAAAAAAAGTGATGGTGCAATGTTGCCCTGTACTGCAATAAACCGCAATATCGTATTACTACAACCATTCCGCAGGCGGGCACGCACGCACACTCGTCGCCGCGCACTCAACTTCCGGCGTTCGCGTTTTTAATGGCACCAATAAACAGACGGATTCGTTATCTGCCACCACAACACCGGCTGGCGGACGGGGCAAAGGGAGGTAAAGAGGTGGGATCTCCAGTATTGACTCACCTTTGCCCGCTGAGCGCATCGAAATGCTCGTGCCTACATTTTTTCCCCTCGGGTCGGTGCTATTGATCCCGGTGGAGCGCGCACAGTGTGGAAGGCACCCGCGGACCGGTAATGATTTCCCGAACCGCCACGTAATCCCGCTATTTACTGCTCCAATTTTTACTCTCCTCCCTCAGCGTCAAATTCAATCCAAATAAAACTGTTTCCATTTCTCGTTTATTGATGAGCTGCGGACTTGCTGCGTTGCTGCGGTAAGCGGTGGCGCAACGGCTGAAGGTGCGCTTGTAAACAGTACAACGGCACGACTGCATCGACAACTGCGCAAACATTATAAGGCAGCAAAATGTTTTGCAAATTATTTGACCACTGCCGTGGGGCTTTTGTTTGGGAATTGCACCACATAGGGGTGGAATGGAAAAACAATCGTTAGAGGAAATAATAAAAGTACGCAATACATTTCACATTGTTGCTGCAATCGTAAATAGTGCATAGAACCATTCCAAGTCATCATAACAGGTTTTACGAAAATCCTACTCATGGAAAGGAAACAGTAAATTATCATATTTAAGCAATCGCTTACGCACACGTTTGCTCACACAAAACGAGTAAAAAAACGAAAGAAAACAAAATCGTCCAACGACGGCAGTTCCGGACGTTTATTTGCATTCGCGTAATAACGTTACCGTTTCCGATTTGCTCGTCTGTTTACCGATACGATTACGCGATTACGAAAGGCGGTTAAAGAACTAGCCCCTCTCGAACCGTTGCCTGCCTTTCTGTAATGGTGTATTGTAACGTTAGAAAAGTCGTTCTTTTCCTCGTCGGTCTTTTGACTAGTTATGATCGCTTAGGACGACGCGTCTGCCATCGGTTGTCATCAGTTGTTCCAATAAAGCACCTAGCAGCTACGAGGTCCCCCGTCGCTTGTTACTGTGTCCTGGATGATGCAAAATAACCATCCCTACCATTCTGCTATCGACAAACGACAAATCGGTCACCGGCGCTGTTGTTTGTCCGGAAACACGGGGGTCGTCAGCGGGCGTGCGCTGGCTGCAGAGCCGAACCCACCAACAACAACAGTGTGGCGTAATACGATTTAATATGACATCCATGATTTATTACGGTTCACTTACTCGCTCTCTGGCTGTTCTGTTTTGCTGGTGGTGGGGTTCTGCATGTTAAACTACGCCAGGCTGCTGCCTTGTCACCCCTTTTCACTGTACGCTCTATCTCCGGTGAGCCAAAGTGCATCGAACGCGTACGGGTCGAAGTATGAACGCACCACCGCCAACCATCATCATCTTGCTCTCGTTCCGGATTGAAAGCCGTGATTAGTAGGAAGCACGGCTGTGCCTAATTAGTTACAATTAGAATTCTTATCATACTTTGGACCTATACGCAACGGGTACGCTCTAACGGGTAATGCGTTCTCGTCACGGACCGTTCCTTCTGTGGCACAACGTTTTGAGTCGAACCACAACACAGTCGCAAGGCCGCGAACAGCAAGGATATGTGTGTGTGTGCTGTTTGTGCGTCTTCTTCGATTCGAGGGGTGTTGTAGGGCGGTGATTGACGCAATCCTAAGGGGTTGTAGTTTTGTTTTCTTTTGTGTGTGTGTGTGTGCATCATTTCTGTTGGCACGCGGATGTGAGGGAAATCTATGATGCGTGCGGGGCCCTATACTGGCTTCGGGCTTCATGTAGTTTGTTTGGCTTAATAATTAGTTACTTTGTTTGCGCCTGTCATCTTATCCTGCGAAGTGAACTGTAGGGTGTCGAATTCGTGACCGAGGGTTTTAGGCGAGCATTTCGACACGTGCTTTATAATGATTATCTTACAAATGGGTTCGCAGTTGCACTATCAGATATGAATAGTTCGGAGCGATGTTTGGCTAAAATACATTTTTTTTAATTATTATTTTAAACTTTATTGTTATACTCTGGGAATACCAATTAGATTGGATTATATTAATAAGGCTATACTTTGTATACGGCAAGTAGATGAAGAATAAGAACTGGGTCGAAGCTCTACTTTCTACTTAACACATTTTGATTTTAGAAGAATAACGTACACAGCAACTATTAATATTTTGATTATAATAAAGATCTGTTATTAGCAACTAATGAACATTCTGACTGGGTAAACTCGCTATGGGAAATAGTGGGACATTAAGTTCCGCTTTCTGTATGAGATTTAAATCCAACATGAACTTCTTATTAGGTCGAGGGACTTTACCTCTGCATCATTGGGTTTGATGTTTTTGAAACAGTGTTTTATTAATATTTAAATGGGCATATAATTGATTTCATTGACAATGCAACGCGTAATACAAAAGTAATCTCGGGGAAAATGTATTCTAACATATTTTTATATACGAGATATCTTTTATAAATTTGACGTAGAATATGTTTTCTTCTTCCTCTTTGTTCTGTAATAGCTTATAGTTTAATCATCAATTCTTCTTGTGGATTTTACATCGTTGCTTGCCTTGGAGAGATAACTTTAACATGCCCAACTACCGTACACGATCGCTGCACGGCTGTAATCTCTTGAACATCGCTGCAAAGCTGCACAGAGTGTGTTTATTTCCAAGCTGAAATGAGAATGTATGAAGGAACTCTAGCCTCGTACAACGACTCTATTTTGAAACTTTGTAAACTATTGAATGCTCTATTCGAAACTTTTGACTTTAATTTGACAACGCAGGCTCTCGAAACTGGGTTACTACAATCTTACATAGTTTTAATACGTAGCAATAAGGGGCAAGGGTCATAGTTCATGTAATACTAGACCCATAAAATATCTTGAATAAATAAATAAATCAATCAATCAATTAATGAATTTATGTTCCAAAAATAATGCTTCTATGCTATTTAAAACAGATGAATGAGTGATGTAAATCTTTTGATTTCAAAAAAAGTTGAAATATATAGAGATGAAGTAAAAATAAGTTGAGCTTTGGGACTTTTGATAGCAAACTTGCGTAAATATTATACAAAAGGAATTAAATACAGAGAGTTTAAACGAACATGTGATTGTTTATAATAGTTGCTGATATCGCAGATACTGCTGATGTTATCGTGTTTCTTTTTGAAATTTTCTTTTTTTACTCCAATAAGTGAAAATTTTATTTTAAATCTTATAAAGTTTGAGTATTAGCAAAAAAACTGTATTATTAATCCGACACTTATCATAAACCTCAAAGCTTAAATGTAACATGAAAGCCACATGTATATTCATTGAGCATCGTTTTCCATTTGAAATCGTTATCGTGATAAATGGTTTGGAAAAAACGAAACACGAACAACAAGCAACACATCAAACTTCTCGTTTTACTTAAAAGCTGAGCACTCTCTTAACTCCTCCGGGTATGATTAATATCAGCGAACACACGGCTTTCTCGTTGCTGTGATACCAACAAAACACAGATAGAAAGGTCCCTTCGATAAAATCATGCTCTTGAAAAAAAGAAGTGAAAAGAAAACAGAAGCGAATGTAATGTTTTCACACCTTTTTTGACACACAATCATGTCACGGTTTGCCGTCACACCGGGGTACGGAATTTTGCAGCCGACAGGCGGTATGAACGCTTTTCAGCACACCTTCCCTGTAATCCTTAGCCCCGATTTGAGAAGATCAAAGAAAAACGATAGGCTCTGCAAATGCAAAGTTTGAAACCAGCGGAAACACATCCAAATCAAATGCACACTCTGGCGCGTGTACCGATGGCGAACACTGGCAAGGGGAAGCGTCACTCGATTGCAGTGCGGTAAAAACAGGGTGAGGGGGGGAGGGTAGAAGGGAGGAAAAGTGATTGCTCCGGTTTGTGTTTTGTCACTCAGATTCTATGGCAGTCGGGTCTGGGAGGCGTGGAAGTAGGATGGGAAACATAATTTCGGGGATGCTGTTGGCTGTGTTGAAATGGTCGCGTGATGTATCGGATATCAAGGGCGATGGATTGCAGTCATTTCACACTGCTCTTTGGGTTTTTTTTCGCCTTTCCCTTTGCCCATCATATGCTGCATGCCTCTACCACCACCACCACTACTACAAGCCAGCCAGCGAAAGGAGAAGAAGGGATCACATCAGTGCAATACATGTGATTTGTGGCGGGAGATTTGTAACCGTTCAACGAAATGGAACTTTGAAGTTTTCTGATGCCATAAAATGGAATTGGTATGCTGTTTGCGATTGATTTATGGATGGCAGTTTTCAGGATATAGCTGCTATTACTGTAAGTGAGTATCGGTTTTGCGATTGCACGAACACAACACTCCGATGTACAGATAGGTCCGGTGCTGTAAAACATCAAAGAAATCGATCGTATCGAGGTTTTGTTTTTTGTTTTTATAAATTGTAGAACAGCACACACAATATGAGTAACCGGGAACTTGAGATTGAAACAAGAGTTAATAGTACTTGCAAATTCATTTAAGCGAATAAAAAGCGTACGCTGCAAAAACGATCCATTAGTGGTGCCGTACAAGCTGGAGTCGGGTGTTGTTCTTCAATCGTTGGTTTTCGAGTTTCTGAGTTTCTTCCGCGCTCGGATCTTTCAGAACTGGGACAGGCGTGTAAAATATTGATTGTTGGCCGGTGAGTTGGCGTTATGAACCATTCCTTTTCATAATTCAGCGGCGCACTGCCGAGCCCAGCCAGGATGTGCGCCTTAAAATGGATGATTTTGCAGCAATCTCTCTTAACTGTCGAGCCGAACCGAGACAAATGCGCGAACGGGCAATAACGGGGCGAAGTGGGACGGGCCGATCGATTCTTGTTCGGCTAGCCCTGTGGAGAATTTTATTTCTGAAATCAATCATTTTTCATAATTAACCATATGCTGCTTGTTGGATTGAGGTTTGTAAGCCCAGCAACACATTCACACAACTGCGAAGACTGAAACCGTTGTTAGGGTCGTGCTAAGGGCAGAATGGAATTAAAAAAAAAATGGAATAAAAATACAATCGTAACCGATCGGACGTTGAGAGAGATCGATCGAGGAAACGGTTACACACTGCCCTTGTGTGGTGTTGGGCTTCACCCCTGGCCACCCCTGCCATCGCATCCTCGCATCGTTTCTGACACCTATACACATGCTGCTGCACAAATGGGTAGGAAATCGAATGGAACGATCGATAAATAAGCTAGAGTAGTAATAAATTTTTAACACTCAAAGGTACGATTATGTTGCGCTCCAGCATAGCCAGAGAGAGAGAGAGAGAGAAACCAGCCTGAAGGTACCACTGAGAGTATTGAATTTAAATACATCCCCGATCCTGTGCCGTCGTGGTTTGGAGTGAAGCATTTCTAGTCCAAGGGTGAAGGAAAGGACAAAAGGGGGTACAAAAAACATCATAACAATGGGCGTTGTATAGCATTGAAATTGAGGGGGTGATAGAGAAAGAGAAAGAGAGCGGGAAGCCCTGTGGGCTTTTACACTGATCTGGCAACGGCGAGATGAATTGGTTCTAGAAGGGAAGCACACACACACATACACACACGCACAGCACGATCCGTTCCGGTTGAGGGAAAGCCTTTCGGAAGGATCAATTAATGGCGAAGGACGGGCTTTTATGTTTCCTTTAACGCAATTAAACCACTCGGCATAGTAATTAGAAATTATTCTTGCCACGAGTGCACGCACAACCGAAGAAGAGCCTGCTGCACGGATCCTTTCTCCGTTTAGACGCACAACCGCCAGTCCTGTGGGTTACGCAGGGCCGAGATTTATTTTCTGTAGCATAAATGAGCCCAGAAACACTCCCCGGTGGGTCCTACGGACATGTGCTTGCGTGTGTGGAACGAACAATTGAATGCGTTCGCAAAACAGGATAATAGGATTTCCCAGCGGAATCCGATGCGGCCTTGGTTATTTCGTGTCCGATGCGGGCGCATTAGACCACATGTTATGGAAAAGATTTGCCATTCGCCCAATGAAACATTGAAATAATTCAATGTTCTACGGATGTTGCCGAATTTACCTCATTAAAGTTTGAATGCAATACCCAAACTTTTGGAAAAAAGTGCGTTTACAAGTGAAGTTCCTCTGCGGGGGGTTTCATCGTTTCAAGAACACAATTTTGTGTGTGCCTCTTCTCTCGGTGTGTGGATGCTGCATCATCATCGTGTCTGCTTCAATCATCATTCATCATACAATTTCGACTGCGTTTCAACCCCCTGCCTGAGCATAAAGACACAAAAACGGGCAGCGGCGGCCGTATGCTCTTGTCGGTTTGCTTCTTTCCGTCAAAACCACACCACCGGGATATGATGCAGCATCCGTAAAAGGCCGTAAATGAGTGGTTCGAAGAGTCTGCCGCAGACAAAAAAACAAATCACTTTCGCGAGTCATCTCTTGAAACGAGCGCACAAGCATTTGATTCAAAGGTTGTTTGCCGTGTGCCGTATTGTTAAGATGTTGCACGAGCTTCGATTTGAAGCAGCCTCAACCACTCAGGCTCGAGTTGATGCATACAGCCACACAAACACACTTAGTATGCAAACGAAATGAGTTACCTGAACAATGGAGGTTATTAAAGAACAGCCTTCAGAGCCCGCATAACCCGGCCAAAGGATTGTGGTTCAATCCACTAAGCACAGTATAGAATTTATGAGTCTTGGTGTTGGAAGAGTGATTGGTTTAAATGGGTAAACAGACGGATGAAAACAAATGGTTCGCCGTTGTGTATCTTTTCGTCAAACTTAATATCTTTTATGCTCTGTAAAATCTGTTTCGAACGAACTTTGAAATACTTTTCCATGGTTTTCCATGTTATTTTTACATTATATAATTGTATTTACTGTTATTCTAATCATCTTCTGTTAGTAATTATTCTAGTGCTGTAGTTGTGGTTAGAAGGATTTGGATTTTATTCATCCTTAAGCAGCCACAGTAGAACTATAATACAATTTTTGGTTACGAATGTTTGTATCCTTATTTGAACAGTTCATTGTGAACTAGATAGAGTCTTACAAAAAGTTTAAAAGGCTCATCATGTACTTGTGTAATGAGGATTTTTTCACGAATCTTTCAGGTTTGATTATCACTTCAGGTTTGATGGTAAAATCACAAATCATAAATAATTTGGCATTTTCTCTATCTATGAAGTTGATGGACTGGAAATTATCTTGTTTGATATTCAAATGTGATGAAGGATGATACTAACCTGATAAGCTGATCTATCATATGAATTATAGTGATCCAAGGATAGTCTTACTTTTCACTCAATTAGTGTACATTGGTCACTGAACTGTCTCATAAATACATGAGACATTCAAGTAGAAAGTCTCAAAAGTATCCCTCCTATTTCATGGTCATAGATTCTTAGTTGTAGATTAAAGTATATCTATAATTTCAATTGTTAAAATGTTTTTTTTAAATCATGTGGAATTAACAATAATAACCCATTGATGTAAGAGTTGGTTTCTCAGATTATTTATTGAAACAAGTCATTGTATGAAATGCTTCCAAGCCAATGTATTCTCGGCCTGATATAATTTCATACAATGTGTAATAAACTTAACAGACAATTTATCTCTTTTCTTGCTCGCATTTGGCATTGACTTTAAAAAGCCGTTTAGGTAAGGGCTATTAAGCTGCCAGCGTTAAAATTATTCACACAAAAAACTTCATTAATTTCATTCCGTAATGCGTTTACCATCATCCCAGCCTGGTTTCCCCATCATTCATGCTGTGCGGAATTTTTGCAAAAGATTGAACGGCTTAACAAAACCCAACCTTCATGCCATTGAACGATAGATCGTTAGCAACCTTAATGTCAGCCTTTTGTGTTAGAGACTATTGAAGGAAACAAGGGAAAAATGTTGGGAACTTTGTGTATGCGAAGCACAATCTTTTTTTCTCTCTTATCGATTTGTTCAGAACGAATGGTTTAGTTTTTCTCTTTCCGTTCGACCTACCCCTTGAATAAGTGTGTTCCTGGAATGTGTGGGGCATCCTTAGCCAAGGCAATGACTCAGACATCAGTTTTCGATCGATAGCATTCCGCACGGAGAGCACGGTTTCGTTCCAGCATGAAACCAGCATTCGATTGTTTTAGCTCTCTATGTTAGTCTCCCCATGGGGAATATCGTCCCAACCTCTCGAACGGCTTGTGAGAACAGCCCGTGCCTGAATGTGTTTTTTTGTGCGAGCCAGTGCCTTGTGTGTGGGTAAGTGTGACTACGCAGGGTTGGGGAAGGGTCTGGTTTGAAGCATCGTGCGGCCATTCCATCGAGACTGGCCACTCGATATTAATATACGCCGAGACTCGTTGTTCGCCTTTCGGCTCGTAATTCTTTGCGCATTGGCGCCGCCGGTCGAAGCAATTTCACCGTTGCGCACGATCAGACGAAACAGGACTGGCGAAGGCGGTGATGGTGGTCGAGGTGAAAAAGCAGGGTATTAAAAGAGTGTGTTATTAAATTAAATTGATTCATTGAGCTCGTGAAATTAGTAAGACCCGGCCGCGTACATTGTGCGCTCGCCTCCAACGTCGGCCGCTCGAATCGCTCCACCATCCCCATCCTGCTTCACTGGCTGGCACTTTGCAGCATCGCCAGTGCGTGGATCTTTCCCCCAACAATTCAAGTCGTCGGTACACGAGTACAGAGGTTTTAGGTTAAACGAGATATCGCTTCCACACCGTAGTTCCGTAGCGCTCTAACCTTCGGGAAATTGATCGACCCACGGGTTCACAGCGAGCAAGGGCGGGGGCGGCAAAGTACGGCCTCGGAAGATGGTGGAATTCTCGGGTTGTGGGTGGGAAGTGTGAAGGGAAATTGGACTATAATGAGATCTCGCGCAAAAGATCGAGAAAGATTGATGAAGTGATTTGATTACTGCCGAACGTACGAACGCGAACGGGCCAACGAACGAACGTCCAACCGTACGGCGAGAGGTCCCGGCGGCGGCCCGGCGATGGTACAATGAATGGATAAATTTAAATCATGCGGGAGAGATGAGATGATTGTCATTACGAAACATCGTAAGGCTTCGGTCTCTTAGGGGGCTGTTTGGGTTTGGGGAGACGATGCAGAATAACTGCACGAAGATTCGGAAGGATTTAAAGGTGGGTTTAGTGACGGTTACTTGCCGGAAAAGCGTCGAGAAATCAAGGCATGATTTCCAATCCAATCGGAAGATCAAAATTATCTCTTAGTTGTGATTTTTGCCCTAGAAATTTAATAATAAATTAAATTAGCGAATTTAACCTAAAAAAATAATACCTGATGTACGTAGGTTTTGGGTTCATGGTTGCAATCTTTCGAGTATTAGGAGTAGTTTGTAGTTCATTCATTCTTCAAGTTCACTCATTTCAAGTGATATGACAATACATATATCATTTGCAGGGTGTATGGAATATTTTTCTATGTAAGCAATTGCTCGAAGGGTCCGATATTAAAACAACTTATGCTTTTTTTCTCCAACTACCAAACCGTGTCAATCAGGCACTTTAAACACATTTCGGCTACAACGATTTATAACAAAGCAGTATTTCGAAAATCATCTCGACAAAATAAAACAACAAATTTATACATCCGACCTTGGGAAGTATTGAAGAACATTTCATGATTCGTATCTCTGCTATTCGTCAAGGCAAATAAAACTGATAATAAAAAATAAACTCTAATTGTACCATTTCACAGTTCACAATTTTAGCCGAAAATCATTTCTCAATCTTTCATTTGCATATCATTCACGCAACGAACAAGATCAACATCTGCCTACCTTAAGTCCTATTTCTGACTGTGGTTGTAAAAACAAATCGCTTTAAAGCATCTTATCTATAACCCATAGAATAAGGAAGGTCACCATACGACTGGGCCAAGCAAATGGGTTTTGTTTGGTACCTTTTCGGTACTTTACACCAGCACCAGAAAGGGAAGGGAAATATGATATTGCAGTGGTGTAATAAAACTGAACGAAAGCAGCTAATATAAAAACAGAAAATAAAACATTCGCTGCAAAGCGAGCGATCCAATCGACTCGTCGCCGGTGAAAATGACAGCAGCAGCGCTTCAATCGGGGGTTTTTTTTTTGGCAAAATGCTGTCCGATTCTGAAATTGGCCAATTGTTCATGCCAAATAAGCCAATTTTATGATTATTAGCCATTTATAAGCAGAACGGATGAGTCGCCCCGAGAAATAGTCGCGTGGGGCTGGAAGGAGGGGATCGCTGCAGTGTGGTACCCAATAACACTAATCCACTTTTTAACAGCTCTCTTACTCTCACCCCCTGCAGCAGTCAGCTATCCCATAGTTACCGATGTGTGAGTCCGTCCCAGGGTTGTCAGGGGATCTGGGGAGCAAATCGACAGAAACGAACCGAATATAAATGAACTAATTTTACAATCATGTGAAGCTTTTTTTTCCTTCTCTCCCCATTTGCTTTCCTGTGCTGTGCTGTGGCTCGCTTGCCACCTTCAAACGGGCATCAAATTACGTAAAGTAGTCCCGCGTCGGGCGCATTCGGTCATCTTTGGCATGTCGTTAAAGTTGATGAGCTATTCAGTGTAGTTTTCTAGGATTTGAGAACGAGTCTCACCGGTGTGGCCGTAAAAGCTAATCACCTGCGCATGGTAATGATATGCTGTTGGGGATTTTTTTACATTTTAAAGATAGCTCTGCCCCCCCGCGGCGACTGCAAGATGGATAGCTGTTCGAAGGGAAAGTAAAGAAACGGACGGGCTAAATTAGAGCTGTACGCTCCGAGCAAGATCAATTAATTAATTAAAGTCCTTAATATAATTACAACCAACCATAATTTTAATGGAAATATTCTTTGTCCAAGCTGCACTGAGCCCATACCAGGATCCTGAACAGTGCATATTCGTTTGGTAAGTGCTCCTAATTGGAGGTTTGCATGCACTGAAATCGTAATTAACTATCCTTTTAAGGGTGAAATACAACTGTCCGAGCCCAGAAAAACACACAATCCACATTTCCACCAAATATAAAACCTCATTTACAAACAAAATTCTTCGCCAGCCGATACTGCACCGGAAATGAGCCCGTAGACACAGTAGAGTGGGCTGGTTTTTTTGGTTATTCAAGCTGCTATCAGCGCCAACTTATCATAAATCATGCATTGTTTTCACAGTGGCGACTGGGGCGACTAGAACATATGTAAAATACTTCCGCCAACAATCGGCTAGCAATTTGAATGCTGTAACCCTTTCCTTTCCCCTTTTTTTTGTTTACAAGCGACCAGTCCACTCCAGTTCCCGCTTATCAATGTGCCATTAGCTGCGTGTACATTCCACTCAAACGCTCTCCGCTGCCATTACTTTCCGCCCTGTGCAACATTGTCGGCGCTATAGCATTAAGCAGCAACGCGAACTACCGCACTAACGCAATCATAAAGAAGTGAGCTAACAGGCTGCACACGCACACAAACTCATGGCACCAATAAACAAGCACGAACCCCAAAAAAAGTACTCTCCCTTAGTGCTGAGATAATTCAAGGGTTTAATTTCTCTGAATATTCAGCAACTAGCGTCCGAAATTATGGCACAATCGCGCTCCGAACCCCATCATTTGCTACCTTATGGTGTTCGTTTTCTGGTCGGCCCCTTCCTACCTTCGCGGTGAAGTTCGACGTGCAGCAAGCAGGGGCCGATATCCGTAGGTAATGCCAGATAAACCGGTACAACATTTAAATCGATTCATAATCATACAATTACCATTACCATTCATTTCACGTCGGTCGGCAGGAGACGAGGTTTTGAGGTGGCAAGAGGGCTCGCTCTGTACAAGGGAAACACACATTTCCGCTACTCCGGTGAGCCGTGAAGGCTGAGAGGGGCGAGTTCCTGGCGCCAGGACGAAATAGCTCCGAAACAACATGCCGAATTTTGGGCTTGGAAATTCTGATGGCAATAGCCTACTGATGGATGGTAGTAGAAGTAGCAAGCGGTTGGGGATCGAACAAGTGTTTTACTTCACATTGTAGCTTCCACCAGGAGAGGTGTACTACCAGTTACCGGGATGGTAATCATGCGGACGAAATTGAGCAGCACGGAAAGTTTTATGTTAAAGATATTGTGCCGTGAGCGTGAGCCGAGTCGTCACAGCCCGTTCGACAATTTCATTAGGCCCCACCATGTGTGTGTGTGTGTTTGGTTCATTTCGATGTGTCATTAACGATGTTCGGCTTTTGGAGCTTGCCGAAACTTTGCCGAATTTTGCTTGCAAGAGCTTTGAATCATCAACGGTTATGGCGAACTTTAATCAACCGCTGACACGCGGTGCACGGTGACATTATAAACCAAAAACAACGCACTTAATTCTTCTCCTTCCAGCCCCAAAAAACATCCCATCCAAGTGAAAGGGACACGCGGTGTGCGTGTGCGTGAGTTTCTTTTTGGCTCGTTTCTCAAGCGCACGTGAAAGCACTGGCGACGACGACGACGACCAGTGGCAAGCCAAAGATTCAGGTTTTATTTTCCTCAACAAATTATGTAGCTCTGACCTTTCTTTGCAATTTTACGGCTTCCTTCATTTCAAGCAGCTGCGATAAGGAAAAAGGGATTCCCACCCAGCGATGCAGCGCACCCAGAAGTGGTCATCCTCCGCACATCGTTGGGCTCTGGCGGCTGCTGGTGTACCCCTCGCCAGCGAGGTTTGGTTTTGCAGGTCTTGTTGAATTTATAATGATGATTAAATTATAATCATCATCAAGCAGTAGCAGCACCGGCAGGAGCGTCCTGAATGTTGAAGTTGGTGCAAGAAACACGCTCGGCTCACCGGCCAGCGCAGAGGTTTAAATAAATTCCAAACTCTCTGTCCCTAAACGTGGACTAAACGCAGCGGTGCCACTAAAACCTCTTTCCAAAAACAAAACGATACAAAGAAGAAAGAAAAAAAAACTAGCTATCCCAAAAATATTTTTCTCTTATCAACATCAACAACGATATGCGAAGCGAGACTGTGCGGCGGGTCTGTTTGTTTCGGTGTTTGGAAATTAGATTGAATATTTATGCCGACGGTTGGTTGCTATCTCTCGGTCCCGGTCCTTTGAGACCCTTTAATGGGACGGTTGACACTTAAGGGGTGGCACGACACGACGGCTATAAGCGACCCCGACCCGTTTCCATGTCAAACTTCGAGCGGCAAAAGTACGGCTTTGTGTGGCTGCTGCCTCTGCCAGTACACCGCTTTTCTAGATTTCCCTCCGTTCTCATTCGAATTACGCCCGTGAATGGTAGAGAGATTATCTCTTGGCGTTCAAGAGTTGCCTTGCCTAGTTTTCCGAGATTAGACGTAGGCCTGAATTGCTAAGGATTTTATCGCGAGATGTTGGAAAAGCCGTGCCAAGACCTACGGCCTCTGCCTTGTGGGTTGTGGCTGAAAACAGCGCGATATTATGAGAGCTCTCTTTATGCAACGGCATCCCCTCGCCGATTCAGGGGCACACCAGTAAACAATGGCACACTTTGCTTCACTTTACGTTCTCTCAAACCCGAAGAAAGGCCAACTTTGTCGCGAGAGCGCACCGCACGTTGAATGCAAATGGCTGTGCGCGCTGAAGTTACCACCGTCCCATCATTATGAAGGTAATGGCTGTAGTGTGCAGTTTTATCGCTCATTTCTCGAGCGGCTGCCTGAATTGTTGCATGTAAAGCTTCCTTTATCTTGTTTGCTGGATAATTTGGTACGGTTTGTGTTTGCCGTTTTGTCGCAAGAAGCCGGCAGCTCCACCGCCAGCAAGCCGCGTCACGTTACGCATAGACAATTTCTAACGTGTCAACATTACTATTTAGATTTTATTCGAAAATTATGCACACGCCCTCGGTACAATGGCAGCTGAATTTAAAACACAGCCAAACAAAAGGTGCTGCTTCAAAGAGTGCAGCCATTATTCTTGATTATGTTTGCGCACTGTTGCTGCGACTATTTTACGCGAAACGCTGTGTTAAGCGGAAAGGTAAAGAAGCCCCGCTCACGTCATAGTAGTGGCCCAGCTCGATGAGAGTGTGTACGCATGACGCACGCCGGAAGTGGACCGGATCGGCCAGGGAGGGTACTCGAAGGCACATTTTTCATCGTTTGCAAGACTCATTAAAACATCTGGCATAATAAAGCCAGTGTCGCTTAGCGTTTCAAAGTGTCGCGCTGGAGATGATTGGGCTGCGTACGACCCCTTCCCACATGTACATCCTCCCCTGTGAGAGGAGGTAGCTTCCTCGCCGGTGCTAATGGCCAGATATCGGTTTCGGGGTTATTCCATCGAGGTTTGATGGTCTACGTGGTTTTATGTGCGTTTTTTTTTTCGTTTATGTGTCATACAATCAGCTATCTGCCATACAATCCGGTTGCCGGCATATCACCATATTGATGGTTGAAATTTTGGAACATCGATTGCCAATATGTCGGCTCAATTCATAATTCATTCTGTGGTTCCCCCTTCGACCCAGTCGGACACGTACTCGAGGCACGGCATTCCCCAGGCGATTGAATTTGATGCATTTCATTATTTCTGGAACGTGACTGGAGTGGCGTTTCTTCTCCGTGGTTGGTTGTCGTTGTTTGCCCGCGTTGGTATGTTGGTGACAGCGAGTGGCTTTATTTTTCCACGATATCACATTTTCCTTGTCTACTCCTCGTGGCCGTCCTCTCCTTTCCGCTTGCAACCATGCAAAACCCGTGTGCCAGTGCGTGTCTCGATGATTCACAAGCACACACGCGGACAAGATTTGAGATTTAATTCCCCCTGTGGCCACATGACCATACACTTGCGCGCTCTCTCTCGCTCTCTGTCCGGTCCATCACGCGTCTGGCTGGGCCATTAGATAAGCGATTGACATTTCCATTCGGTTTCATCGACTGGCCTGGTGGGACGTGATTCTGCGTACGATAAAGAAACCTGTGGTCGCTCGTACTCGCAATCTGTGTGTTGTGAAATTCGTTCCTATTATTACACTGTCACATGACGATGCATATGTGCGGCCAGTTCTTACTTACGTACACGTTTGCACAGCCCCATCGGGGGTACTCATCTTGTGCGGTTTGAACGATCGAAAGATGACGGACGCTTGATTCCAATCGTAAATTAGACGGTCAAGTGTGCTCTTTCCCCTGAAATCAGTGCCAGGTGCTGCAAATCTTCACCATGATTCAGTTAATGTCTACCAAACACACCAGCAACAGCCCCCCTGTTCGTGTCTTGATGGCACAGCATCTTCATACAAGCAGGCATTTAAAAAGGGTACAGTGTGTGTAAATTTGGCTAGCAACATTCCTTTCTTCCATTTCACACACAATCTAAATTGCCCTTTCAGCGGATTTGTGCGCTTCAAAGTGTCTTCCTACGCGTCCGGATAGCTGACGGGTACAGCGCGCGTGTGTTTTAGAAAGGAACACATTTTTGCACATTTTATTACTCCCTAATGGCTACTATCTGTCCGCGAGCGATGGTTTATTAGGCAGATCTCTCCCACGGGCCAGATAGCTCCGGGGGCCTGCGTTGTTAAAATGTCACACAAATGGAACTGATATGCTTAACATCATCATCAGCAGCAGCCGCCGGAGCATCATCTGCTTGCAGAGTGTGTGTGTCTGTTGGCAGAACAGAATGTTGTTGGCATGGTGTGGATGGTGTGTCATAAATTCTGCCCAGTGCTGGTGTGTTTTCTCTGACTCATCAGCACAGTTGCATGTTTGGTTATCATTTTAAAGACACTCTACCATACTTACACACTTTGTAGGTTGGTTGAGTATTGCCCTTAACGCGCTGTATCCTAACTTTCTATTAGATATTGACATGCAATAGTATATAAAACACTGTAAACATGCCTTATAACATGCAGCTAGTGAAGAGAAAGTGACCTTACAACCCCGTAGTGTCGCACCTTTGTCGCAGCAAATGTTGCCATCGTGTGGCATCTTTCCAAATGATACAAAAAAAAAAACATAATCTACCTTCCACGAAGACGATTTGCTGAAGAGGTTAACGCAGCACGGACCCCTACTAGGGGCGCATATCACGTCAGTGCGCCACTGCACTCCCGGCACAGGCAATGTCCATCCCAGACGCAGCAAATCAGACACTCGTGACGAATCGGTCGAAGCGAAATCAATTGCAACGGATGACGACGAATCGACAAAATATATTTACACACATCCTTCTGTGAACACACTCGTCCCGTGCCCGTGGTCGCCGTGCCTAGCCAAGCATTGTTTCCGGGGCCCGTCTGTAACGCTCAAGAAAAATGACAACTCATCAGTGTGTGCTGCCCCGTTGCCTGTGGGACATTGTTACAGCATGATGGACAGAGGGTACAGTATGGTGCGGCACCGATCGTGTACAACTGAATGGCTTGTAATGCCGCTGTGCACTGCGGGTCTTAATAATAATAACACTGCAAACATACATATTTTCGAAGACCATTATTTATAATTTCCTTCATTTGTTTGTAACTGGTCGGTGTGTACGGGGGCATGGTAGGTGCAAGGGCGGGCAACCGTAACATAAGTGGAGTTTACTTGCCTGCCTGCTTCCACCTTCAGCTTTCAACCGTCAGAGCTGTCGGAACCCATCGGACGGGGTTAGAGTTACCACTGTGTAGCATAAAATTTACTCGCAGCAGGTGGTAAACGAGGGCCTGCGACCATCGTTCGTATCGTTCTCTCTGTTGATGCTGCCTGTTCGTAGTTGGGTCCCGGGTCGATCAGAGCAGTGCTCCGGGGACTGTTTGTAGCGTCAAGAACAGCAATCACTGCAACTGAGATGTATTTGGCAATCGCACACTGGTTCGGGCTGTTGCGTTGGTACTAGGGAATACCGGGGCAGGTGGTCTTGGGCCCCCGGAGAAACCCCGGCTACAATCTCAATGTCAATCTTGAAAGCAGAAACAAGGGAAATCAGTGAGTGCAGCAGCGCTCGGTCATTGCAGTCGCAAGTCAGTCAAAACTTGTCAATTTGATTTGCTCGGCAGAAGGGGATTGCATAATGAAGCTCAATATTTTACTTTACTCGATTAGAAAATGTGTGTTCAGTTGCTGTACAATTTACCTTTTATTCATTGGTTATATAGACATGGTTAGCATTAAGTTTCAGAAACTGTTAGGTAATGAAGAGTATTTTTGATCATTTGTAGTTTAAAATAGAGTTAGTTAAAAATTCACTTTACGGATTTGTTGATTTTAGAAAGGTTTCAATTTTAAATTCACTAAATTCCCAAACGTAATACATTGCGAGTATAAAACATAAATATTTCAGAAGATTTTACATTTTGTAATACTATTATGATATTATTCAATAACACATTATACTGTTTAGAGTCTGTTTCTGTTTCTTCTTTATTCATATTTTTTAGCGTTTAGAATAGTCTTCAATGCACTAGGCGACAGCAACAACTAGCAAAAAGCAGTTGTACAACAATCATGTTTACATGTACTACTGCATATGTATAATTAAAATGCTTATTGTTCAATGCGGCTTATCTTCTCGTTTTTGCAGGTTGAAAGCTTTGATCGTATAGGTTCGCTAAACTGGAATAACAAAGCGACATTGCTGCAAAAATTTAAAGGTAAATGGTTTTAAAGGTCTATTTATACCATACTGTATATAAATAAATGTAAATGAGAGATAGTAACCCAACAACACTTTATTGTGGATATTTGTAAAGATGAAGATTTTTTATTGTTTTATAGAGTCTTTGAGCCTTTTGGCTGACATTCGAAGCTTTTCTTTTATTGTTATTTACAAATTATTGCTAACGGCTATGTATATGGTTCGATTTAATTTTGTTATATACATTTACCGCTTTTAAGAAATTCACTTCATTGTTTTAATTTTCTTTGTTGTTTGATAATACTTCTTCTATATTGTTTCCTAAATTGAGTATTTCCCTTTACGTGTCGTTTGCTACCCACTCTGTTATTGCAATTACGCAGAAGCTGTATTTTTCTGGATCAGATTTAGACCTGTGTGTGAGATGAATGTGCTCTATTTGGAGTCTAGTCAGAATCGCTTGCTTATGGTGATTGTTATTTTTAAAAACATAAGGCGTTACTCTACTTTTAACTCATCTAGGTTTGTTTTCATTCAATTTCCACTATTCGTTTTCACTGGCCTCAAGTGGTGAGGACTCTCAGCCCAATTTATAATGAGGCAGAAATGACAGGCAGGCTTAGAATTGTTTCTTTAAACCTTCCTTACACAAGAAAATCAACTGTTTAAGTTGTGGTCCTCTTCAATGAAATATGTGTTTGCTGGTATTGCCGTGCATAGCTCAAACTCTCTAATTACGATTAAGTTGAAATGGTTTTGTTTGAAATAATTTCAGCGTCTCATAATTTTAAAATTGCAAATTAAATTAACTAATTTCCTTCGCATGCCGATTCAGAGAAGCGACATTAAGGCTGCATTTACGTCATGTATTTGAAAGACTCACAGCTCTCCCAGTCGCTCGAAACGCTGGAAACTAAATCAACCGCTTCCAATCAATAAACATGGATTATGCCAGTAATTTATGTTTGTCTTTTGCCAGTTTTATCCAGAAGAGAAAACGCAACCCGACCTCGGCAGCAGCAACAGCAGCGTGGAGTTGGCAATTTATATCCCTTCCCTCCCTGCTCGGGACGACGGGCCACCATTAGCACCATCAGCGCCGCGATAGTGAAACGGAGTTGTCGTCATCGTAACGACTGTTTACTAACCGTTTATGGCAACAAATTGCACTTAGCAGCTCCGGGCAGCGAGCTTCCCCAACCAGCTCGGTGGGGCTCACGCGGGACCGGGATTAGTGTAGCGATTGTAAATAATTCGCTCTTTGCGCTTCCCTTCGTCTGCTTCGGATACACTTTCTTCGCCGGGTATGTCAACAAGAAGGGTACGCACCCGCTAAATGCCACACACACAACGGCCACCGACCGACCTACATTGTTGGAGAACAGTGAGAACGAATTATGATGAAATCGCTTTGAAGTCCCTGCTGACTAACCCTCTTTGGACCCAGGGTCCGAGGTTTGTTCAAACGAGACTGACTGGTGTGGTCAGAGTGGACTTAATTGAGCTAACAAGAATGGGGATTAGCTTGTGGAGGGAGAAAACCTTTCTCGGTGAAGGTATTTTCCACGACTTTAGGATTTAATGTGTAAATTGAATTTGGTGCTATTTAAATGGTACGCGTAGATATTGATCTTCATGAAAAAGTTGTAGGTAGAGGAACGTCAGATGGTATCGAACACACATAATGGGGGGGGGGGGGGGGGGGGGGAGCTGTAGCAAGTTGTCCAACGACGATGCTCATGGAAACAGCACTGTCGGAGCGTGTTAACCTCTTCGGAACATCGGTTGAGGATGATCCGTTTCAAGCGAAATTGCTGCCACACGAAACCGTTGCTATCGGTAACACGATTATCAACTACATGCTGGAAAGATGATATATTTTTACTTCAGTGCCATCCGTGCAGGCCCGCTCAAAAGTATCTTCACCATATGTGGCACCCGATGGAAGCGTGGTTGTTTGTTTAGCATTTGGACGCAATCGACGACTCCTTTATGTGAGGTCGGTTTTCGCTTCCGTCCGTGCAGTGTGGCAGCATGATAAAATTAGACCATTCATCCACCGTTCGCCCTCCCTCCAACCACACACTAGTATGGACGGGGGGATTCCGGAGAAAGGCCAACGATTGCGTTTCCGTCGAAAAAATAATCGGAAATCTCGTTACGACGTTAGCAACGCCGGGGGAGGTCGTCTTGCAATTAAGACGATACGCCACGTGCGACTTTATGCCGGGTGCGTGTTCGGATTATGGAAAATCCCCGACTCCTTCCGGGGACGACGACGACGACGGATGCGGTATACCAATAGTAGTAGCATGATACCTGCAACCACCTCCGCACAATGTGTTTGATTCAGCATTCCGACTACGATTACGCGGCCGCTTCCCCAGCCAAGCAGCAGTACACAAACGGTCACGTTGGCAACGATTTAGCTTCGGCGGGGGACACAAACACATACACTTCGACGACACATCGTTTCGCTTGTGCTCCTGACGGTTATTATTACGGCTTTACTTTTTTATTTTACTTACCGTGGCGTTTCGTCCACATTTACCACTCGTCGAAACAATAAATAACTTCCTGCTTGGAGCATTCCTTCCCTCGCTGGGTGTGCGTGGGAACTTGCAGGGTGAGTGCGGCGTTTTTTTTTGCAGTCCTTCACAATCCCATGAAATGCGATCGAAATGGTTCGTAAATAAATGTATTTCGTTCCACAGCACGCCAGTCATGGATCCGGGTGGAAGATAAATGGAATTTCATAATCGCTTGATGAAATCGTATCGGAGATGTATCATAAACACTGTTGAACCTCACGTACGCCACAATCAGGTCGTTTATTTTGGCCGATCATTTTCCGTATGAGCATCGACGACATCTGCGTGAGTGTTACAGAGTTTTTCAAGTAATTTTGCAATATGTGAAAGATGTGTTATTTGATCCATTTTTTTTAATTCACTAAATAATTAGCATATGAAAACTCACTCCAAATTACTTTGTTTACATTTCGTTTGGCTTTATAAATCGTGCTACGCGCTGTTATAAATGAAATCTACAACAATTTATTTATTTATTTATTTGAAAACCCCTGTATCTTCGTGTGTGCACGTTGATGTTATGATGAAAGAACTGTTGGAGGTTTCGTCCCACGAATGAAACGTCGAATCGATTATTGCCAACACTAAGCAAGATTCACGGGATGGAACAAAATAGCCTGCGTCTTAAGTCGATCTCAGTATCGCTGAAGACGAGCTGAAACGAAATCCGAGTGTCTCGGGGTAAGCATTTGGACCAAAAATTAGAATACAGCACTCAAATTCTTCCCTCGCTTTCAGATCTCCTCTTTTTTCTTGAAGCCCTGTGCGACTTTGATTAGCTAAAACTACACGATCTTAGGCTGCTATCATTGAATCTATTCGTAGGGACGGCGTACGTCCCGACACTTATTTTCACGTAACATCTTTATGCACTCATGCGGAATCCCTCTAAATCCCTCACGGGAATTACTAAAGCAATCATCTAGTACGTAAGAAAACAGCAGAAAAATGAGTGAAGCTGAGCGTCGGGACGTAAGCCGTCGCTACGATCGGATTCAATGATGCAGTCAAATGGTTTTCCGCATTGGATATTTATTATTTACTTTGTTTACAATAATTATTGATATTACTTATGCTATAAAACAATGTAAAGCCATGTTCGTTTATAACAACATGCTACACTATCTGGTTCTGTTTACAGCTCACATTTCCAATCTACTATTTGTTTCAGGTCAGGCAAGTTATTTTCAACAAACAATGAAACAAATCACTTACACATAATACACATTGCTGTTGATTGTTCGTATGGTTGTGCGTTACCGAAAAACAAACAATAAAATTGCAAAATAAAGCAAAACATATGTTCCAATCACACAACATTAATTGTTTGTTCGTGTTATTTAAGGCATTATTGATTTAAAAAAACGAAACTAAGATGTTGTTAGTGATGCAGGGAACGTATTGAACGTATTAAAACACATATCTAATCAAAGAGCATTATAACACCAAAGAAAGAATATCCTATTCCGCGACATTTAACAGTGTTTCAGTAAATAAAGTGCAATATGCTTTCGATGAATACATTATAGTACAGATTTCGATGAAAAATATATATTTTGTAACAAATAATCTTGTCCATTTTCGCTCGATCAATAAATGGTCCTTTCTGTTTCAATTAGGTTATTATTGAAGTTTTGAAAAGTTACTGATTTGCTTGTATTGTTGTCTTTTGTTTCGAATAATTTAGTAAACCTTTAATGACTCAAATGTCTTTTTACTTAAAGCTGTTCTGTGTAATCTGGTCAATAATGAGATTGATAAAGAAAACTTAACTTTGGAACATTGAAATAAAGACACTTATAGTTGAAAGAATGGCACAACCAACCCGTGTATGCATTTGTTTTGACACAATTTGTCATTTACAATTACACTACCTACTACCCGTATTCCATAGTCTTGTTGCATATGCTGCTCTCACACGCTGTCCGATGGTAATGTCTTTAAATCCAATACCCTGACCCATAAATTAAATGGGAAGCTTTGTAACAGTCACGATAAGATGCAAAACAAACCATCGCCTTTGTTGGCGGTGTGAGATGACGGCGACAGACAAGGAAATATGTGCTCATTTAGGAAGGTACACACCTTTCACATCCGGTTCCTCGCGCACGGAACTATCAAACCGCTTTGCCGGTTGATAATGTTGGACATTCTTCCATCGGTCACCGGGCGGAAACACACATACACAACAGACAAACATGGGACACGCACTTCACAGCCAGCCACACGAGAATGCAACCGATTGTGTGTGGCACTGTCGAGTTCTCCCGTTCCTGGGGTAAATCAATCAAAAGTGTTCGTTTACACGATTGTACCCCCCTGAACGGTGGCGGCGAGGTGGTTGAAGATGATGAAAGGGGAATGAGAATCGTTGGTCAATGTCCTGGTTGGTTGGTACAGCTTTAGGTGGTACGGGAGAAGCAAGTGGGACGAATGGTGGGGGCATAGTTCCCCACAATCAAACCTAGCAAATGGCGCCATTAAAATCCACTCTCGCATATGTCAACAGTCGCTGGAATACCGTCCGGGGCGCGCACAATCATGCACGGCGGGTAACGTCTTTATGCGTTAGAAGCGGTTCCCCGCTTCCTTCAGATGTGAGGCCGGAGATGGAGGAAATCGTTTATTTTTCCGTTTCAATTGTGTAAAGTTCGATTACGGCCCGGCCATGGCGGCAGTCGAGTCCGTCCATCCGTTTATCAGCCTCTCTCGATCCATCGAGATCGAGGCCGATGCGTAGAGGAACGCCGAGCCAAGAGAATATGTGTTTACGTTGTCGGTCATTCAGCTTAATTTATCTTTATTTGCTTAATGCGGCCAAAGGAGACCCTCGGGCCACTTAGTTTACGAGCCCGATTGTCCGTCCGCTCGGAACAAACACACGCGCGCGCATACAGGCAGTGAAAGAACTGTAGAACATTATTTTCCGTTTGATGTATCGTTACAAGAGCAATATAAAGAGCATTAGATGAGGCGAATATAGGGGGCGGCAAAGGTGAACATGGGCCCCACCTCTATGCCACCAACCTCTATATACACATTAATTGATCTGTGTATTATTATTGGTCGTCAGTTCATGCCCATCGGGGGGCACCGAACTCTCACTCTCTCTATCCCTGACTTGCCCGCGCCTTCAGTGCAGGGTAATCGATGTCTAATAAAAACGAGGCGTGAAATGTTACTATTAAGATCCTTTTCGAACGCTCCTTCTCTACTGCGAAGGCTGTTCGCGTCTTGCGAAGCACTTTGTCTCAAGTTCCGCGCACACACATACACACATGGACGTAGATCATGCGCTCGCTCGCGTGCAATGCTGCACTGCAGCATCTCGTTGACGTTGTGTGTGCATGCATGCAGTGGATTTAATAAATACGGGAATTAATACGACGCTCTCAACGCCCAGCAGCACCAGCGTGGCCCAGGTGCGACCATACACACGCATACACCCGTTGCTCGCACTCTAGCGCATGCCTTTTGGTGGAAGCTATTACCCCTCAGAAAGGGGTAAAGAGGGCGGGAAGTGGAACGATGGCAGAAAACAGTGTAGCGTCGTGTATAATTTATGGTTTATCGATAATAAATTACGAGCGATTATAATTGATTTAACGTGTACCTGTGCGCGACCTATAAGGCATCACCCACCGCCATTTCCTGTCATCCGGCCGCGGTTCGTTGTTTTGCCAAACGCAGGGTCGTGCACAAGCTGCTATTTATCTACCGCCTATCTTATGGGGGCATCGGGAGTCTAATTTATCCTCAAAATTGGCTGCTCTTAACGATATTGCCGGTAAAGGTGTAGTTGCTCGTGTGCTTGCGAAGGTTACTTTCTGCATGTCGCGTCAAAACTGCCCTTGTTTGGATTGAAATGTTCTCACAGGGGTTGAAAGAAACATCGATGTTGTGCCGAAACACGTTATAGTTATGTTGGGATGAAGATGAGCATAAAATCTAAAAATAGATTGACATCCGAATGTGTTTTCGGCGCCTTTGGACCGAGGCACCTTTGGAAGAGGCTGTGTTGAAATAAGCTTTTAAGCGGCGGAAAATCAAGAGCCTCTTTAGCTCAGTGGTAGAGCGCTGGTCTCGTAAACCAGCGGTCGTGAGTTCAAACCTCACAGGAGGCACAATGCTGTGGTAGTGTGTGGAAACTTTTTGCTTCATTTGATCTCAGGCATTATTTTATTTGTATTTTGTTAATGTTTTATTTAGCAAGGTCTATGATTGTTTTTTCATTACCTTCAATATGATTCATAAAACGGAAATAAGTACATGTTATAAACAAAATAAGTAACTGTGTAGATTGTATTATTTTTTTATTCATGTACTGATTTATGTACTCTGGTATGAACTACACAGACTTTGACCCTGACCTTTGAACCTCTGTATTGTCATGTTGACGTTCAAAATTTCTGTGGAACTGTGTGGGACTGAGTAATCATAGTTAAAATAGAGTTAAAATAGAGTTATAAGAGGCGACTTTTCTTCTATGTTCGTTGTGCAGAAATGTACATTGTCTATCAGTTCTAGTTATCTTAATAACACGACAATAATGTTTCAAGTGTATTTTTTAATGAAAACATTTTTACAGATTTATACGGTATACTCTTCCTTGCAAGGCATTCTCAGTTGGTCTTTAAGTGCTATGCTGGAGCAATGTAAAGGGTGGTCAATCATACTTTTTTTCCTATCATCTGTCTCCGATCTCCGAAACTATATCGATTTGTTCAGTAAAAGAGTAAAATGTAACAAATTTTTTTTTACTAGATTCCCTTTGTTGCACTTGATTTCAAAATTCCTAGAGCAATAAACCCCGAACCGTACACATTCAATGTAGCAACCCTCCTCAAAATTCAAGCTCGAAGGACGTTTTGCCGGGGTTTTAAATTCGTTGTTTTGTCATCCCACTGCGCGTTGCTCTGCTTCACGTCGCTCCCTCCTGCCAGCCAGTAATTATGACATTTATATTATTTTGTCATTAATTTTAATACAGTTCCCCTACGGCATGTTCCAGTCGGAGTGTTGTCGGCTCGTGTGGTTTCTGTGCTGCTTGTTTATCTTCCATTTCGTTTCCCTGCCATTCGACTGGACAGCCGCAGCCCGGCTTCCCTGTCACAAACCAGGGTGGTAAGCGATGGGGGGTGTTTGGGCGAAGGCAGCAACTATGATGCGGGTTGCTGTGGGCCTGTACGATTGGAGATAATAACGTTGGTCGTGCACATTCCGGAACCGTTTTTGCGTTTGATCGCGGTCTGAGCGAGCTATTTATCAATCAGCATCAGCGAAGCATGTGTGTGTGTGTGTGTTTGTCGTGTCCTTCGTTTGAAACAATTAGAGCGAGCGCAAGCAACGCTGTGAGCTGGAAGAGGGTTAAATTCAATTTTGCAAAATGCAAATTATTTAAAACTAATTACCCAACATCAATCGAACGACGCAGGCCACAACGTAACGGAGCAATTTCGAACGGTTGCGGTTGCGTCGGGCCAAATCAATCAGAAAGTCGCGGAATGGAAGTTGCTGGAGGCCACGTTGAAGAGTGTAAAGTGTTTTGGAGTTTTTACCTTGATTTTTAATCAGTTTTTCACGGCAAATAGGGATATATAGGCCAATGCTTTTAAAGGTACGAAGAATATAAATTATACTTTCCAGCCATTCACATTGCATACATCTCCCAATCTAAGTAACTGAGCACGCAATTGTTAAGCTGCACGGGCTAGTAATTTTTAATTGATTTATTTTTCTACTGTTTTGCGTACTATTTTAACTTTCAAAGGACGAACAAGCTCCCAGGCGCCATGGCAGCATCGTTCAAAATTAGCATTCGGATGAGCTGCCACGGCTGAGGGTACTTGTCCTTCCTTACTCCACCCTGTTTGGCGCAGCATCCCACTCTCCCACTCTCTCGTGGACCATTTTGTGCGAATGTCGGTCGTTATCGTGTCACGTACCGGCAACGTAATTCAGTGCGGCAAGGAAGCGCATTTGTTTAGCATAAATAACAACGGCTGCTGCTGGGTCGCGCTGTTGTGTTGTTGACTCTGTCTGGCCTCGTTGTGCCAGTGTTTGCCGGGTATTGCCGTAGGGGGTGAATACATTTTTCAAATCACACGCCCATCCACCCACAGCACCCACTCTCCCTTCGGTAGACTATATTTTGTTTGTTTCCATCTCATGCATGTAGCGTCTCACGGACGTGGGTTTGCATGCCGGAGGGGGACATGAGGCTGATGGGAGGTTGGAATACTAGACGACGGCAGTGACGACCACAGATCGGATGGCTCGGATGCTGTTTACCATTGTGATCAAATTGCGCGGATTTTTCCATACTAATAACGGTGTGGTGGCCTTTTGTTTTCTCTGCATCACACCAAACGCTCAGCGGTTTTTCATCGATGGTGTATAGGATTTGTGTGATTATGGGCTCGCTTGATTACTTGCGCTGGCAGGTTTCTGTGTATTCCGCAAAAGCGAGCCAAATCAATCAATCTTGGGACGTTTTCTCTTGTGACGACTGATGGTGAAGAACAGATCAGGGTTCGTTTGTTTGACATGCATCACTTTCCAGACTGTCAATAAAGGGCTTAGCAAAGGCGTGTAGATTAATGAGGATATTACAGGGGTTTTCAGGAGTTCTCATAGCTGTGGGACACTTTATTGAACACTTTTTATTAAGACTCTGTCTTAAGTGAAATGAACTTATTGTAATGGGAATTGGACTCTATAGCACCATTGTTGGACAAACCAATAGGAATTTCCAAGGAGCCTGTCCAAAAGGGTGCTATAGAATCCAATTTCCAATATATTTCAACAAATCACTTCCAATAAGAAAGTATCTAGGAAGTGTCCCATAACTTTAAGAACCCCTGGAAAACCTTGTATATCTACGGAATACGTGGAAAAGGACGGATAAGGTCTGGTTTTGATGAATTTTTGTTGGTTTGAAATTAGTTTTTTGTATGATTTAAGACAAAACCATCGACTATCGATTCATCATCTTCTACTACTAACGTGCTTTTTAAAAGCATGTTTTCTGTTTCTAGTAACGTCTAGCTAGTGTTTTGTGTGCAGTACTTCTAGGTAATTCTACAGTGAATTCCAACTTACAATAGCCGCGTGTTATCAAGAACATGTATTATTTATATGGCAGATTATTTGAGTATGCGGTATAATTATTTATTTATTATTTACGGTTTATAAACACACAGAACGCATAACAAAATTGGCATAGAAAAACGAAAACAAAGGAGAACCTATACTAACAGCCCACCCAGCCTATATAAACAAGTAACTGAATGGTACCAAATAATTATAACAATTGTTAGTATTCTGAAAACAAACAGCATTTTTAGACCCCTTAATAAGCATTACGTATAATTTGACAAATTTTAAAATTACTGTTCGGAATTCGATCAATATAAGCTCAAATATTGTGTGTTCCTTATGGAGCTCATTACCTTTTTTCCTTTTTTTCGGATTCATAACAGACGTAAATTTGCTTTTCTTCTGTATTCTCACACTGCCTTTTTGTTGGCTACTAACACAGTGGACTTTCATCTGTGATTTAACGTAATTTTCTGTAGTTATTTGCATGATGAAAATTCGTGCGATCGCTTTTGACCGTAAGATAAGGGACAGATGGTGAGATTTGTTGTCAAAAAGTGTTTTGAAATTAACATTTAGCAAATAAAGCACTTCTGTATAGTGAAGACATATGGCACCAAACGTTAAAGATTGTTTGATGCACATACAGTGGTTGCTACCAAATTTTGGCCGTAAGGCATCAATTTTTGCCTCTAAGGCATCAATTTTTTATATTGCGCATACATTTTTGACTCAGATTGTGACACACTGTCAAAAATTGGTGCCTTCGAGACAAAAATAAGTGAGGTAGAGTCAAAATTTAGCGGCAACGACTGTAAAGTTAGATATTTTTACAGATTTCAGGCTATTAGAATAATGGTTGTAAAATATTTTGATCTACCCTTTGTCTTTAAATTCAGTATTTTTGTTCTCCATTCAACGTGTTTGGATTATATGTGAAATAAACAGGGCATTAACATATCTTACTTAATAATGTTATAAAGATACATCAAACAATAACAAGTGGTCTGGATGAGCTTTGCAAAATTTCCCAAATAAATTTCCACCGTGGTAATACGAACACGCACCGCGTTTACAATAAACGTTACCCTATGGCTGCCGATCTCATGTAATTGCCATAAATAAAATCACACCGCTTGAGCGCAAAGTTTCGTGATATTTTTTTTCCGTACACGATCACATACACACGTGTGTAAAACTCGCAGCCCCATGCGAGCCACCGTACCCCCGGAGCTGATGCTCTGCGGGGGACACTTTTTATAGCACTGGATGTATTTTGTGTGTGTGTTTTCCCGTCTTTACTTATGCTCAACGAATGATAGCACTTTCGTGGTACGTGGTTTGCGGTCGTTTGCCTTTGGGAAAGGAATTAGTGCCTTACCCTCGGCGCGCTTGTCCGTGCTGCAGGCAAACTCCGCCATAAAACAATAAAGTACATTTATCTCCGTGAATTCGCGTGTATCGTCGATCCGTTCGTTGCATACACAGACATGGGCAATGCACGATGCTAACCGTGGTCGTCTCGGCTGGTTGGCAGGAAAATATGACAACTGCGTGAGTGCGCCCACGTGTCGCCGTTCTACAACCCGTTTACAGGGCGGTATTACCGAACGGACAGTTACCATCCACGTGGATGGCATGAAATCGACGGCGTTCGGTAAACGTTCACTGGATCGGAATTCACTACGAAGACACCACTACAATGTGTGTCCGGTTCGGTAGGAGAAAGAAATGCGCAAAATAAAAACACCGTTTCTTACCCTTTGGTTAGTTGCGCTGTTTCTTATTCGTTTTTTTTTAAAGTGTATAGTTCACTATCACCAATCGGTCTACTCGTTCAGCTCGTGCATGCTCTTCCGGCTGATTGCTCTCATAACATTGCTGTGTCTTCGCACGGCCTCGTGCGCTGACATTATTTGATAACGGAGTGCGAAAGTGAAAAACAAAAACAAAACACAAAAAAAAACGGCAGGCATGCACGCGTGTCTTACTACGCGTGCAACATAAACATGATTCCGGTCGCCGTAAATTGTGTGTGCCTGTGTGTGCCTTTATCGGCAAAGTGATTCGACTAACCGGTGCGCGGCGGTGAAGGAAGCATTGTTTACGGCGCCTGGCCCGCTTTGATTGCATGAATAAAGGGAAACGGATTTCCCGAGCACGACGAACCACGCCAACCATAGGGAGGGAATGCTAAAAAGCTGCCACCACACTCGTGCGCGCACCCGCGTTTGTGTCCAAGTGTGCTCCGCTGCCCTACTATTGTTGCGATACGATGCGGGCGCGCACAGAAGGTGGTAGCTTGTGTTATATATATATTTTTTACTTTCCACGGTCGAGCATCGGCCCATAGGAGGATCCGTTTGCCCCAGCGCGCAATCAAAGCGGATCGCGGAAAATGAGCACAAAGTGACGAACAAAGCGAATGAGAGTGAAGAACCGCGCGCGCCCTCAAACACAATGTGTGCCGTGTGACGGTGAAGGCCGTTTGCCTGTGCGTTGGCCGTATTAAATAATAACCTCCCGCGTTGAATGATGATTATGATGTGTGGTGCAGCTACTACTCGGGCGTTTCTTTCTCGTAGGGTGGAAGGGTGATGGTTTAAAGGGAGGGGGAGTGGGAGTAGTATGTGTTTAAGTCGATAGTAAAGATGCAATTGCCTCGGTCGGAGGATAGGATTAACAAGCCTGCCCGTCGTAGATTGAAGGGTAATTGGCATTATGTCTGCTTTGATGGAGAAGTGCATTCGCTGCGGCTGCACACTTCTCACATTTCTGCCTGTCGACACGCATTTCCGCATGAGTGGTTATCGCCGGAGAGGAATGGATAGTTGACGTAAAGTAAGGTGACACTTATCTGATGTCAAGGGTGGAGCATATTATGCTGGGTGGATGCTTATTTCTTAATCTATTCTTCACAATTACACTATCGTTCAATCAACTGTGGAATAATAGGTGAGATTTTGCAGTTCGAGTCAAGCTTTTAAATTCACTCTGATATGCAGATTGAATTTATATACAAAATCTGCCTTACATATGTATGTGAAAAGTTAGAAGGGTTTGGTATATTCTTCTTCTTCTTCTTCTTTGGCTCAACAACCGATGTCGGTCAAGGCCTGCCTGTACCCACTTGTGGGCTTGGCTTTCAGTGACTAATTGATTCCCCCCCATAGCAGGATAGTCAGTCCCACGTATGGCGGCGCGATCTATTTGGGGATTGAACCCATGACGGGCATGCTGTTAAATCGTACGAGTTGTCGACTGTACTACGAGACCGGCTCTAAGGATTTGGATTATTTATTTTAGAAGGATTTGGTATATGAACGTTTTATTCAGGATACAACAAATTCATAATTTTTTTATTCTTTATTCTTGCTGTTTAAAATGTACTTATTTATCTTATTACTATCTAATAATAACGTGCTGTACTTTTTGGTCTCAAGCGAATAATTCGGTGTACGTCTATTTATCTATTGACTTCTAAAAATACTTCTTTCACTATTTTGTGAAATGGAAATATTTTTTTTCCATTCTTTTACTATTATTATTATTATTATTATTATTATTATTATTATTATTATTATTATTATTATTATTATTATTATTATTATTATTATTATTATTATTATTATTATTATTATTATTATTATTATTATTATTATTATTATTATTATTATTATTATTATTATTATTATTATTATTATTAATAGTATTATTATTACTATTGTATTTTTCGTTAAACATTTTTTTAAATATAAAGACAACCATCGAGATACGATGATTCGCAGATTCCATGATTTTGGATTTGATTTTGACAATTTAAAGCTATCATTTGGTAGGATTTTTTTATTTCTTACTGATAACCGTTACATACACAATTATGAAGATTTCCTAGGCACTCAAACTTGAATATGGATAGCGACTTTTGGAATCAAACTAATACATTATAGCATTGTTTTAGTTAAAATACACGATATCATAGATTTCGACTCTTCAACTTGTATTATAAACTTTGTATTGAAAGATATTCTGCTTACGACTTTTTCGATTTGCACCTTACTTTGGGATTTTTTTTCGTCCCAAATACAGTCGTATCTCGGTGGTCACCTTTAATTTCTTTAATATTTCTGAATGGCTTCTATTTTTAAAATGAATGGCCTCAATGCGTAGTGCTTTGCTCTTTAGTTCATAGTTTAAATGTAACCCATAAACAATCAGCAAAAGTGGAAAGATGATAATGCTTTGGATAAAAAAAAGAAAGATTTTTCACATTTTCAATTGTGAACGAAAACATATTTGTTTGCATACAGAAGAATTTGTGTTGAAATGAATATTGCAGGGGAACTTATCGATACACTACTCAAACTATTCAAACATTTTTCTAAACAAAGAATCAAACTGTTTTGTCTTTGCTGCGAGTTATTCCTCTACTTTTGCAAAGAACCGAATTATAAAGAACAATAACAAACAACAGGTGTGCTCAAACGGCACACATGTGCACGAATCTACACGAAATGCAGTAGGAAAGCGATGCCTTAATAACACTTTCGTGAAAGAACAACCACAGTAATTAAATAAATGCACTTTTCATTGCAAAACCCTTCTTTCACCCAGAAGGTTTCGGTTGCACCACCTCGAGCCCAGTCGCATCTGTTGTTACTCGGTGCTCGCGTTGTTCGCTCAACCAGCCAGCTCGTTTTTGCAGCGCAAGTGAACGTAGGTCGATGATTGCGACAACTTAAATGCTCCAACAGTCTCCCTTTGGCCAAAGGAAAGGAAAGCGCTCGCAGGAAAGGACGCGCGGCCATTACCGGCCACTTACCCAGGGTGATACTTGTGAGAAAAACAAAACCCCCTTCAAACTGCAACCAATCAGGAAATGGCATTTAAGAGAGTAACTATCCCCAACGCCCATCCAACCGCTCGTAGCAGGCGCGTAGCTCAATTACAGGGTTTGCTCGCAGAGGAGGAAACAGCAGCCGGGTGTTTGGTAGGGAATTATTTCGGAAATGTAGCAAATGGTAAAAGAAAAACCGCTCGAACAACTACTCTATCTAATTTGGGCGTTTGCTTCACACAACCCCGCACACACACACTGCAATTACGGCACAGCACATACAGCATTATCATAAGCATTGAACAACGCATTGTCGTCGATGCACAATTAGCTGTCGATTAAAAGCCATCCGCTGCAGAGAGGGCACAGATGCTACTCAAGCACTTGCAGCGATTGGGAAATGTGTCGCGTTCCGTTGGCATTGGCCAACGCAAGGAAAGGGCCATGTGGTGATGGTGGTGCGCACACTAGGATGGCATTGTCAGCCCGCAGCTCTATAGGGCATGATAAATGGAGTGCGGAGTCTCTTTACTTCACTCGATTATTTATTCAGTACCGCCGCCGCCGTAGAAATGCAAAACTCTGACACACGAGAAGGGCGGGAAAAAACCCACCACACGGCCTGCGATGGCTTCCCTCTTCTGTGCGTGCCACGGAGACGGTGTAGGGAAGAAAAAATGTTGCTTGACAACAATCATCTATATTTTGTCACAGGAAACACACATACACATGTGGTGCCCGAGAAGAGCGAATGGTATGAAACGACCGGGTAAAGCATTAATACTACCATCGTTGGAATTACATTAGGCAAACTTGTTTGATATACAATGTCGCCTGCCAGCAGCAGCAGCAGCATCGACGTGGTGAAGTCATTAGCGGCGACAGGCGCGGACCCAGCTGATTTCGGGAAGTATTAATATTCGTTATTAGGCAAACGCAATCGCGCACGGATGTGGCTGACATAAAACTGTCAAGGAAACCCCACACAGGCATACTGACGACACACACACACGAGCGCACACAATGCTGTGAGCGTTTGGGGGTAAAATTATAGCGCAAAAAAAATAAATTCTGTAAAATTAAAAAAAAAAAATGGGTAAAATTATGGAGTTTAAAATATGCGTGTGATGTGCGCGCTGGGAAAACTAAAACATGTTCCCATCACGGACGCCACGACCACCGCGGGATGACAGTAACGCCGGTGCTAGTGGGCGTAAATGTGTCAAGGGGGAATTGTAATTTATGGAAATGCATAACCACATACGAATGCCGTGTCATGTGCGTTTGGGTTTCGTTGACGGTTTGGCAAGAGCTTTGGCGGGAAAGTAACGATGATACAGCCAGGCACGTTCAGAAGAGACTAAAAAGTGCAAATTGTTCGTTCGTAAAAGAGCACATTAATTAATTTAAAGCCAGACTATAAAGGGAACGGTGTCACATGATGAGCGAAATGATGTCAAGAATGCTTGGGTAGTTGCAATTAGTTGGAGTAAATGTTGCAATATTGTAATTGCATTGGCATTGACAAAAATAAATAAAGGTATTCTGAACATAACTAAGAACATAAAATGTTTGGCGTAGCTCACAATTCAATTAAATTTTTTAAATTGTCAAACCATAAAAATTACACTTTTATCGATTTCTCGGCACATTATAACTTATTTCTCGACCAAAACTCACGCAAATGGCTAACATTTGCCAGCTCTATGCAATTAAGTTTCTTCTGTGTACCCCTTAATCTGCATTAACGATCGATTCAACCTTTTTTCCCGACAGTTTCTTCCTGCCATGGATTACAACATCGTTGTGGTTGGTCGGGCCTGTGCCTGCAGAAGAACAAATTCACTCATCAATTCTACGCTCAGCCGATGCAATGCGGCAAAACGCATTAAGCCATAATCCCATGCCCATGGCCAGGAATTCCATTTCCTAATCTCAACTAGATTAATTTTTATGACCAAACTCTTCCACTCGCATTCCCCGCGTTTGCGGTGCAGCACCGCCGGACTTGTAAATATCGTGTGCGGCCGCCGATTGTTCCGAACGTACAATCGCATCAATCAAGCCATTTCATGAAATCGTTTTTCGGCAGGTCCCTCTCTCTAGCAACTGCTTACCGGTTGGACCATGTGGTGTGGTGGCGGTGGTTGGCCGTTTTGGAATGCTGAAAATCAATCACATCCCATCGATTTTCGGCTACGGCCAGGGAACGCTCCAAAAAGGGCCACAACGTGTTTAGCTGGGATCGAAACGGAAGAAGGGCGGAAAAAGAAAGAGCGGAGCGTCTATCAATGAAAGCGAAATGGAGAGAAGAAGACAGGAATGGTTTTGCTGGCCGACAACCGGCATGCATGGTTTTTTTTTTCTGTTTGTGTGTTCCCCTTGTAAAGCCGGGCGGTAGAGTTTTAGCCAGCCATTCCCTTGTTTTATTATGATTGATGCCCCGAAGGCTCAGCGAATTGGAAGCAATCAGTCTCCGGATGAATGAAGCCATGAACTCCCGAGACCCGAATGTGCACGCCCGTACTCTGAGGTACACGCGAAATCGAGAAATACACAGAACTCCTCTCCCTCGATAGTCCCGGAGAGCGCCAACGTGACCAGCGATTCCAATCCGAAATATGACAGAAGATAAAATAAGGCAACAGTGAAACCAGGGAACCAGCAACACGGAATCTCTGTGGCGACTGGCTCTGTACACGACCGGTGGGGCTTATGCTGGAGATGGAAAATAAACAGATAAACGGAGCTGATGGAAGGATCTGGAGTTGGGAGGATAAAATACATCCGTGGTGTAGGATAAAAACTGCAGGCGTTTGCTGGCCACATAACCGGACTGGGCCCGGAGACCGAGAAGCTGTGGAGCTGGTCGAGCGGAAAGAGTATTGAATTTGGGCCCGAAAAGCTAACCGCAGCAGTGTGGCCGGCAAGGTTAATTAGCATAAATTTATTAATCATATATTTTATACCCGGTGCAAACCTTTGCTTGCATACAGTAGAGAAAAAGGGAAAGGGGGAAAGGGAACCATGGAATGCCTCGCCAGTTTGATTGTGGGAATAATTTATACAATTTCATGTTTCAACTGCCGCATGTGTCTCTCGCAGCACACACGTACACAGCGACAACGACGTGCCTTAACGCAGAGCACTATTATTATTATCATTATTAATATTATTATTATCTGATTTTCATTCATCAGTCACAGAAGGAAAATCAACCGAATCAATTCCTTCGGATCCCCTATATACACGAAGGGATGGAAAAGCGAACGGAAAGGTGGCAACTGACATTCGAAAAGGGGGTTTGGGGATATAAATGGACGGAGGCAACAACGGTACATGTATAATTCATCTTGCCGTAAACATAAAATTACGAATAATGATCGATTGTTGGAAATAACAATAAACTATACATTTATTCACAAATTCCATCCGTCCGTTGCGTTCGTTGATTGCAAGGTGAACCTTCGCGCGTACAAGCCCGCCGTGCGTGAGGCCGAGTCGATAAAATCATCCCCATTCGGGGCGCTGGATAACGAGACGGGTGAGACAAAAAGCGTCGTTAATTTTCCATTTCATTACGCTCTATGGAAACAACAAGCAAGTTCCTTTTTTCGTCCCGATTGCTCTGTAATGGAAGCAGTGTGATAACAACATAGGAAACTCGCTTACTCTCCGCTATCTGACCGTACTGCGGATGCTAGAACCGACCAACTGACCCTCGCTTGTCTGCTGGTTAAAATCATTTGAAACTAAGCACCATACTATGTTCTGTGTAGATGTAGGGCCGACAGTCGATTCGGAACGAGAAATAAAGAAACATTCTTTGTACACACAACGGCAACTTGTTTATCCAAGTGGCCACGTTCCCAGCCATGAACGCATATTGCGCTGTGAGCGCTAGCGGAATGAATTCTAAAACTGCAGACCCCTTCTGCCAAGTATTTCGCTTAGGACGGACGTGTCCGCAGATAACAACGCCAAAGTCAATTATTATCATACCATCGAGGGAGTCGAAGATGGTTACTCATCATGACCGAAGCCTACGCCCTTCCGGCGAGACCATCAGTGCGTGAGAAAAGACCATGATATGCTCTTTATGTGCGAGGAGCTTCACTTCCTGGGCGTAGAATGCACCCCTAGTGGGCGTACGCTAGCATCACTCGTCAAACAAAACGGTCCTACAATGCCAAACGAAGGGAAAAGATAGCTGCCACTATCATACACATGTTGTGAAGTTTAAGGCAATTCCAGACAGTGAAGATAGAGAGAAAACAGCCTTCACCTACTCCCACACACAAACTTGCCAACAAAAGGATATCCATCTCGATCGCTGGAGGTCCGTTTAGAGCGAGCAGAAACCACCTAGCCCGAGATTTTTGTTGTGTATATGTTGTGCTGAAATTGAGCAGAATGAAGATAAATTTAGATGAAATATGTCACCAGCAGATAGCGCAAAGTAGCATGAATCGGGATAAACTTGAACCATTGTCGCTGCTGCCACCGCTAGGGACCTAAATGCGGGACCGAAACGCTTTTCAGCTTTACCCACGAGTATGCCTGCGTGTGCATGCGTTAAGAAGCAACTGGAAAGAACATTTTTCAGTAGAGTTAAATCCTTTATTCTATTTTCAAATGGAACACCGGTACGTTTACAGTGGATGCATTGTTTATAGCACTCCGTTGTGCGGTGTTTGAGAAGAGGTTGATTGTTCGCAATGGGAACAGTACAGAAGGGCACCCGTCGCGGAGAAGAGTCACTCTCAAAAAACGACAAAACAATCGAGCCTTCTAGTCGAGACGACAAATGCCAAACCATAGCGTTTTAAACCGACATCCGTCGTGCCGGGCGGCAGTACGTCCTGTAGGTTCTGTAAATTCACGTCACAACGGGTTGACTTGGGTCGTAAATGACGGCAACGCTCCAAGATTACGGGCTTCACGTTCCTCACGTTCCACCTACCGAGCGGGGACGGCACACAACAAGTCTTGGTGTGTGGCTCTTGGTTCGTCGAGAATTACCTCCAGCAGAGTCGCTGTAAACAGTACGAATAGCGAAAGGAAAATCATAGCCAGGGTAGCTCTTATCCCGAACGTAACCGTGCTTTGCTTGCTCAGTGGCTGTCTCGTTAGGTTAGTTCCAAGCGAACGCAGGCAAAGGCTAAGGCACCGAAAACGGCCGTGAATAGGGATGCAGTTTATGGTGCTTTAAAATTGTACTTTTAATTGAAAAATGTGACGTAAATTATGATCCATGCAGTGTGTGCACCTCGGCGTGTGCAGGGCTAGCATATGTGTTTGTGTTGGGGTTGGAAACGAATGAGCTCCGCTTGGTTAGGAAGGTTCTAACCCAAGAAAAGTCGACCACAAACGTGGGATGAAACGACAATCATAATAATGATCTCTCCCACGTACGTGTATGTCAACTATCGGGAGGAAATCGTAGGTGTTGGAGAAGGGATTAGAACAATCTCATAAGCTTGAATCTTATTAAAGATTTTAGTGATCTTGGCTGTGAGAAGGGTGGATTATAAATGTTCTCATTCTTCGTTCAAGTATTGCACACAATGAGGTTGGTATTGGTTGTCATAATGGAAGAAGCATCGGAGTTTATGTTGTTCACTTAAACAAATGTTAATAGGTTCATTAACCTCAGTTTTTCAAAATTGATTGCATGAAGCCAATCTGTAACAAAGTAGTAATGTATAAGTTCAGGAAATTCGATAAGAGCCTCAATTTGTTAATGCATATTATTGTATTAAATTTGAATGCATGTGCTTATTAAAAGCTATGTAAAAACATATACATAATTGAACTAGCCTACATTAGGATTCCGTAAAATTCTAAACCCTGTGATACGCTGCTCCAGTACACAATTTCATTAAAATTCAATCATTATGCATGTAAAAAGCCTAAATTACAATGCAAGAAAAGATTGGCCAATCTTCCCCTTCCCAAAAGCCATTTCCGAAAATAGCACCGATTTCTCCCTCTCTAGACAGCCGGACACCGGAATGAATAATGGGTTCGTCTTTGCAATAAAACATCGGCAAAATGCTCTGGGAACTTTGCCCAACTGCCATCGACAGCACGGAGCGGAGCAGCTCAAGCATAACGAAGGAAAATGGTTCATTTGGAAGTTGGAGGTCGTTTGCAAAATTTAGAACCTAATTGCTCAGTCTTGCACACACAAAAAGAAACTCTTCGTCTTCTTCGGCTGCACTCCGGACCGGTGTCCGGTCGGGTCCATTTATTGCACCCGGTAAACCGTTCCCGCTCCCAACCCCCAGGCTAAGGGTTGTGATCGGCACAAGGAGGACCGGAGGACAGGAGATGCATTATTATTTCGTTCGCCCATTCTCGTGGCAGAGACTTGTAACCAGCCGTCTCTGCATAACCACTTGGGTGAGACTGTTCCACGGGTACATGAAAAGAAATTTGAATGCCAAATGACCCAACCGGGAAACGCTGCACATTTATTTCAGGAATGTATTCATAGATATTGAGTGAGACAGAGAGATAGAGAGAATGGGCAAAAGCATCTGCAGGAGCATTGCAAACCGTTGTCTTCCTCCGGTGTGGAATCGTTTCAGAACAACCACGACCACGGAATGTTCTAGTGGACTCTGGAGTATTTCAATGTAACTGGACCGTCTCGAGAATACTCCAATGCTCCACTATCTCGCCATAATAAACTGGGAAAATTATTGTGTACGTGCACCATTGAACCAACTGTGGTCGAGGGGAATGCAAAGATATCCAGAGGAATCTAGTGAGTTGTGAGTACTTTCAGTGCTGTTGTTGGATACTGTAAAACGTATGGTCGATTTATTTTATCCTTTAGTGACGAAGAATCGTTTCTATAACAGTAAAATTCTTCCTTCAAGTGTGTGGCAATGAGTACAGGTAAGAATGTTTTTAGTTAGAATAAACCATCGCTTTAGGAATCCGCACAGGTATTTTCGTTTTATGGAATGCAAGAGTAAAGGATAAATATTTCCATCCTTCTTAAAGTCGTCCCCGAATCACACAAGCAGTCATATCCGCAAGGAATAACTTCCCGGTATAACTTTTCCCATCAAGCGATCCACTTTTGCTGACACATTCAAAGCTAGTTGCGGCACGGTACAAGTCCCAAAACACGGTAGCGTTCACCAAGGTGGCAGAGACTGAGAATTTCATTCCCGTACGAGTGAACAGATTCCAGCGGCACAACCACGCTAGAACGTTCCATGCACATGACGATAAAGGAAGAAAACATCAAGTTTATTAGGTAATCCAGAGGAGGCACCACACGACAGAGAGGTGAGGAAGCTGAGGAGGAAAGTATGAAAACTTCAAAATAAATACACGTATACTACACACACGCTAACCACGCTACCGGTTTCTCATCCTGGTTTTTCGTTTCAGAGATCCTGTGCTCTTCGGTCCTGAAAAATTTACCCGACGGGACGGGCATCCTATCGGGCGGTCCGTATAAACGGAGCCAGAGAACATTGTTTAAACAACCAAAAATTTTAATTTTAAATTTCAATATAAGATCATAAACATTCCTGCTACCTCGCACGGTTCAGTGCCGTTTCTGGTCGGTTTCGTCTGCCTTGTGCAACGTGTGTACGGGAGAAACCCGCTTCGAGCGAGCAGTGTGCATTCCGGCCAATGTGAATCTGTGTAGGGAGAGAGGGTCGTCCGTGTGCGTCGGGATGGTAGAGTTGGATTTTAGTTTTCGTTTTTAGGCTACTCAAAAATCCGAACTAAAGTGAAGTTACCGACCGCAAATAAAGAGAGCAGGCCTAACGACTCCAATGTCTGGGATAGGGAATGTATGTGAGGAGTTTGTCCGTTCATGGAATAGCATAAGCTGGTTCGGTATAAGCTTATTAGTTTATTTTACGCCCGGATAATCGGAAACATTTGCTTTGACACACAGAATTGTAGAAATAAGTTTTCGCTTGCTTCATAATCCAAAATTTCAATCTTCAAGGTGCATAACACTACGACGTAGTCGGAAAAGGAACACTCAGCAAAAATTCTTCTATTTGCTTGAGGAATGTAAGAAGAATTCTGCTCTTAGGGTATGCTTCCACATCGTACCACCGCGGGTATAATTTTGCAGCCGTCATCGTCAACATCAACCGCATTCCTACAGCTCATTTGGTTGATTATTTGCACAAATGGCGGTAGCCCTTTTCGATCAATCATTTAGCGGAAGGTTCGTGAAGCGTGGAAACCACAACCCACCTGCTCCCTATTCGCGTATGCTTGTTGTCATACGGCTAGGCGAGAACGCTAGGATGTGCTTGGTAGCCAATTTGTGTGACTAGCATTTGGCACCAGACATGCTGAGGCAAGCACCGGCAAAGCATATGCCACAACGTGCGATTAAACAGACATAAAATGCCCTCATCAGCACAAGCACCAGCGTCATAATCAACATCATCAACGAATGATGATTGCGAGCGTTTCCCCCTATTGCGTCGACTACTGCGCAATGCGTTTGCAGATTATGGTGAAAAAAAAGCAACACTGTGGAATGTAGAACTGCATTCAAAACATTCCCGTTCAATTGGTGTGTCGACATAGGAGGGCAGAGAGCAAAAGCGAAACGATGACTGCCGCTTTTCACGTGCGCTATAATGTGGTCATTTTGATAATCAGAAGTTGGCCGCACCGAACGACGTAAAGTGTTTTTCGTTCTGTTGATTTTGCACGGTGAATCGCGTTTATTCCAAGTGGCGTTAAAGCTACTTTTTTAAAGATGCATTATTTATTTCCCATCTAAAGAAGAGAGGCATTGAAGTTCGCGGTTCGTCGCATATACTTTATCGTTTTGAACAGAAACACCTGCCCCTGCCGCTCGGCAAAATATTGCATTTCGATCTTTACCACCGACTGAAATAATAATTCTAAACGAAGCAAAACGTATTATTCATTATTTACACAGTTGTTTTCTATCGTGAAACGTTTACCCGTATCCGGTGCTGCCTGCACTGAAGTGCAGTCTCGGAGTGAAGTGCATTTCTATCCTAACCAACGAAAAAAGGAAAATAACAATAACACAATAGCAGTGCTTGCGTTTTTATTTTGTTGGTCTATCTAGCGACGAGAAATAACATAAGGACAGAACGCCGAAGGTATCTAAGAGTGGGAGGACACCCTTTTTGCTCCGTGTGCGCTTGGACCATCGCATGAATGCATTTGGCTGCGGTTTTTAGGAAACCACTTACAGCCGCCAATCGGGGAAAGGGGAAAAAATAAATAATCGCTCACAAACAAACAAACAAACCAAACGGTTCAGTCCACTGTCCTGTGTAACTGCATCGACTGCAGCCGAGCCTCGGGGTAGTACGGTTCTTCCTCCCAAAATCCCTCCATTCTTCGTCGTGAAAATCGAATACCACCTGCATCTTTTCAGCATGTATTATTGCATTTCATGCTGGCAACCGGGAGAAAGTTATGATTTACGGGCGAACGGTTGACGGTCTTTTATTATTATTCACTCGATCGATAATCGACCGCCCAAGGAATGGTTGAAACATCGCAGTCGTATTTGTTGGAGGTTATGCTAATGTTGCGGATTAGTTTTGCGGGCCAGTTTCCTTTCTACACGACACGCCCGAAATGCTGCAAATGGTCCAGAATTGCTAATCGGCTTATATTTTGGGAGGGTATAGCAACATTTTTGGCAACCCCGAAGACGTCGCTGTATGTGTATAAGCCTGTTTTGCATTCGAAATGTGTTGCCAGACCTGGGAAGGGGAAGGATATTCGACTACAAACTATTGATCAAGTTGCTCCCCGAGTGTAGATGGCAATGAGAAATTTACTCACTTTTGTTGTCGCTTGACAATGACGAAAAGGTTTGACGTAAACTTTGGCGAGCAGTTCATGCCATTTCCGTTTGGAGCGAAACTTTACACATTCAAACTACTTCAGAGGAGGGGAGGGGCTCCTGTTGTGTGTTTCACGTTGATTGATCGGAACCATTTTACCCTCGAAGCCGTCGCTTGTCAATGGAATCGGCAGATTATTTTGCATCTTAAAGTGTGTCCCCGCTAGTAGGAGCAGTGGGCGACTTGTCATCCCATTCGCCGATCCCGTCAGCTTCATCGAAGGCGACTTGATTGATGCATTATAGTTCCCTTTCACTGCATCATAGGGCTGGCGTCCTATATCACACGCAAACAGGCACAAAATACATCAATAGACATGCGGCACTGCTGCAGCTGGTGCGGCCTGTGTCCGTATAGTGGGGGAGTTCGTTTTTTCTCAAGCCTTGCCAGAGCTTCATCATCGCTGCGGCTTTCGTGATAACTGAATTTAAATGTCCAATTACGCTCACTGACTTCGGCTTTTTTAACGACGCCAAGCAGGAACAGCAGAAGAAACAGAAAAAAAATCTCGTTCATGTTGTTCGACCTACGCTGTCGCGTTGGTGATGGGGTCCGGCAACGATGAGAAGACGGAAGGACGCAAACCTTGATTTAAATTGATTAACACACCCGGGCGCGCTGTTTCTTGCTCAGCGATGGCAGCGAACTTCCGCCCCTATCCGAGGAACGCCCCAAACAGCCGTTTGCGGGAATGATCGGCAAAAAGGAAGCAAGGAAAAAAATCGAACGATCCCTTTGCTCTCTTGCGTGGGGTGCACAGCGAGGGACGGAAAACATGAGAACATTAATTTTGATTATCTTTTCTGCGTTGTGTCGGGGCTGTTTTTTTTTGTCGTCATTCGTTTCCCTTTCGCCTTCTTTTCAGTGATCTTGTTTTGCATCTGCGAGTTTCGCCCGTGCGTTGTAGACTGTTTCAGCGTTTCTTATGCTTGGTGAGTGTTTTTGCCAGTTCTTGACGCCCCGCGTAACATCCTCACCCAACCGGGAAGTTTTAGTTGTTGGAGCTCAGTTCTTTCCACCACCCAGCATACGCTCTCGGTGGCAGTGGGGTTGCTCCAATTTCTTCACCAACAGCTTTGCACCAAACCACGTCCCATACACCACACTTTCCTTCACAGCAAGATCGTCGTGTCGCGACAGTTAGTTTCGCCTGCAGTTCGCCTTGGGTGAGACAAATACCATCTCCCACCCGCCGGTTGCTCTCACGCTCAACGGGAGCTAGCTACCGTTTGTCTCAATTGTTACCGACGGGTTGTCAGCGTCACACACCTTACCGCGTCGTTCCGTTTCCCCTGGGTTCGTGTTTCTGCTGTGACGGCAGGCCCACAAGAAGGACCCACGGACGGCCTCATAACAGTCGCACAATCTCAATTCGGGTTATGATTTTATTTATCCCTCCCGGGTATGATTTATTGCCTGCATTTTGTTTAGACAGCAGCAGCGTTGTGTGACGAGTATGTGTGTGTGTGTATGTATAGTAATCATTGGAGTAGATAGCAATGGCAACATAACAGTTTACGACCCATGGGATTATATGTGACGGGAGTTTCCCATTTTAGCCATCCCAAGATTGATACCATAATACGATTTATGTGTAATTGTGAGTGCTGTTAATGTGTTTTGTTGAACATTTTGCGTTGAAATAACCAGTGCATGCGAGCATGTAGTATGTATGCATGTTTTTTTGTGCAAGGAGAGAAAAATCTTCGTAAGACATGTTTGTATGTATGTAGTCATGTATGTATGTATTTATTACTTGTGAAAGTTTTAAAATCGTCCGTTGTAAAAAAAGTAAAAATTGAAGATTACGAAGAAGCAGTACTAATAGAGAATGATAATCTAATGGTCTCTCGGTCAATAGATAAAAAAGATGATGATATTTGCCAAACAAACCAATAATGCAATCGTCAACGAAACCAACAATCTGTTACAATGAAAACAAAACAAAAAACAGTTGAGAACTAGCAAAAATACTCCAACAAACCTTTACGGCAAATAAATTGAAACTCCTTCTTTACTTACGTTGAAATGGTATAAAAGGACAACCTTAAATCGTGTTTGTTTCTCGAAAATCAAATCTGAATATTTTCAGAAATGCAAAAAATATGATTAATTTTAAATCCTGGCCAAGAGGCTATTGCAGCTTAACGGCTCTATATAAATAAACAAACATCAATAAAATCCCGACATGTAATAAAACCATACATTATGCGACGAATGATGTTCACAACTAGCGTAGGCAGCTCCAAATTCGGCCCATAGTTTCAAAAGTCATCATCATTTACGTTCACTGTTTGCCTTGTTTTGCATTCATGCTGTTATTCTTCTTTGTTTTCTTATTGGATCCAAAGGAATGTGTTTTCTATATTCTCAATCTTTTTCGGATAAGAATCACTTTACGGTTTAAACCGATCAATCGAATTGAATCGATTCTACTATTTCGCCCCTTACATACAACGTTGGTTTATTGGAGGATCCAAGTGATTGAATTAAATGTACCTTTAATGACCAAACACTTCATAACGGCTGAGAAGAGTTTAACATTTCAATCTTTTTGATATTATTTATCTTAAACTCGCCTGTCGACAGGAATTCATAAAAAAATCAGACTTGCAAAAAAACTGCACAGAAAAACACAAACTTCCATGAAAATGCTTGTCAGATGGTGCAAACTTTTATTGAAACCAAACAAAAATCTGCCTGCCAAGCGGATTTTCTCTCGATTGCATTCATTCCGCGTTCCCGTTTGTTCTCCCGGGAGAAAGTACGGAGTTTATGTTCCCGGAAGACTCGTCCTGTCCGTCCAGTGCGTCCCGTTAAGGGATAGTCCTTGCTGGAAGGGATGTTGTTTACAGTCCGCGTTTAGTGAAGGCCTGAGTGATGGGGCCAACGTTCTTCAAGGCTGTGGCTGCATCACGGAAGCTAAGCGTGGCAGTCTGTCCTGGACGGCCGCGGATTTGCGAAACTACCAGATTTCGGCCACTCTGCTGGACCTTTGCAGCACTTGCAAGCAGCACCATGGCCAGTACGGAAAGCAGGACGAAGATTGCTCTCATTTTGGAATGCGAAAAGTTCACGACGTAAGAAGTTCGACTCGGAAGTGTTCCTTGGCACAAGAATGCACAGTGCGGTACTTGATCCATCTGACCGGCTGAGGGCGTAATTTATACCCGTCTTCCAGCGCCCAACCGTTTCAGAACGGATGTTCCAGCACAAATATTTGCAAGCACCACCCACCTGAAGGACATTGACGTAAAATCGACCAACAATAGGTTGCTTTGTGCGGAAACTGCAGCGCCTATCGATCGTGACGTGCGACAGACTGGTTTGGAAGAGTGTACAAGAAGCGCCACAGAAGGAGTTATTCTAGATTTAACAACAAATGATTGTTTGTTGAGACGCAAAGAACCATTCGGTTCTAGATATGTGTATTATATTTAGTGGTTGGTTAAGAAATAGAGCGAGTGTTTTAATTTGAATTGAATCGTGTATGTTTCGTCTGATCATTATGATCATACTTATATTTCAAATCGTCGCTATAGTGATGTAAATAGTGTTGCAAAAAATGTCTTCAATTACTCATATCAGTGTCATTAGTTTTAAAATGCTACCCATGAGACCTTGCTGTACTCTTCCGTGGTGCAGACTTACATTGGTAGCTAAACCAAATAATTGATTACATTATTTCATAGATTACGTTTAGGTCTGGTTCATACGTTTTTAAGTATTATTATATTTTAATTCCGATTAAATTGTTTTATAATTTTCAATATAATAAAAGATATCAATACGGCCGAAGATGTTTTTTCTTAATAATAAATAATATCATAAAAGACGTTTGATGACAAAATCCAATAAGATAACTGGCATTATATACTAATCATTCTTTCGGGAGTCAAATATAAAATTTCACATAAAAAAAACTAATTTGAGTATAATAATGTAAAATCTGCCATAATTAGAACAACATCAACAGTTGTTTAATGTTCTAGTTAATCAAACAAATAACCACCTAAACAATTCTCAGAAAACTAAAATAATCAGTAAAAAAACATTGAGCATAATTCGCAGTACGTAACGTGATGTGTAAAATGTAGAAAAACAAATCATCAACAAACAACACGTGCGAAAAAAGTGTTTCTGAGTAACAACCAAACCCGACCGCCTACGAACTTTGCCCAAATGTGCAATCTATCAACGTCTGCCAGTCACTGTGTGCAATACTATACGCACGGCACAGGAACGGTTCCAACCTTCCTCGAAGGACCCGAGGTCCGAGAACCGTCCAAATCCTCCTACATTTCTGGTAGCTGGGGTCCATGTCGTACAACGTTTGGGTACTGGAAAATCCGTGCCGACTTCGGTAGAGGTTGACCAATAATAAATAAAAGGTGGCGACGGCATACATGATTGCACCCGCACCGCTGGTTGTCCCACCAATCATCGGTGGAATGCTACAAGTAAAGTTTTGAGTGTGTGTAAAACTATGTGCTCGCCATCGTTCGCCGTTTTTTCCCATAATGTCACGGTGTCGTGTCCCGAGCTGGTCGCGCGTTGATTGATATTTTAATTAAATTAGTCTGCCTTGCGATCGAACGGGTCTGTCCGTTGTGAACTACTTCTAACTCGGAGGTCATCGCAAACCACCCGGCGTCTAGTGAGTATCGATGTCGCTGAATACTACTACGGTAGGTGAGCTTCCCGACGAAGGAAGGTGATCAATAATTTTATCACATCTCGTTGCTATCGTGCCACGCTGTTCAAATATGGTGTGGAATCTCAAACACGTGTGCACAAGGACGAGTTGTGTCGCAGGGATGTGGAAATAAATCGATTTTTAAGTAAACAAAGCTTCCCCATAGCAAAAGAGTAGACTTTGAAGATGCTTCTTGCGCATCCGGTTGATTATCAGGATGCTCTGTTCGGTCGATGGCTTCTTTCACGCTTGCAATCGCACGGGAACCGTTTTCCTAACGTCCTATTGTACTCCGTTGTTCGTCCTTGGTTTCTTGCATGGTAAGGTTATGTGATTTATAGCAAAGTGTTGTGTGTTTGCTATTTGTATAGCTATGATTCAAAAGGTAAACCCTGTGAGCTAACATTCCCGTGTATTTTGTTACTTAAAGAAAGGGGACACAGTGGTTGAAAAAACGACGTATTTCTTCTGTCATATTTTATCTTCATAGCTCTTTACTTTACCGTCGAAAGTATAAATCTTTTTAAAGAAAAAGCAAAAGCATTAAGTCTTGATTTCGGCTTTGCGGTTTTATTTTCCAGAGAGAACCTTGTGTTTTGTGTTGTTGAAAATGAAAGGGATGTGTGTAACAGAATACAGGGTAGCTACCGGAGCCCTTCGTAGACCACCAAACAAGTATTTGGATGATATGTTTCTTTTGGTGCGCTCTGGGTGCAATTTAATACAACACAGCAAAGAGATTGTTCGTTTTAGAGCAGCATAGAACTGCTTTGTTTCATCATGGCCACTGATACACATTACAAAACAATGATGACATATAAAAAAAAATCCACAATTACTTCTACAGTTACTAAATAAAGCCGGGCCTGGTAGTGCTGGCAGGGTCTAACGTGCTCGTTGCATTAATTTGTCCGCTTTCCATATGTTTTTCCTGTTAACCGGATCAACTAATCTGATCTTGGCAGATAACATGACGGCCGTCCCTTTTGAGGCTTCATGTTACACGATAATCGACCTCGCTCAGCTAGAATAGGGGGGAGGAGTGGAAGGACACTAACCTTTCCCAGTGGCCGCCTCTAAACCGAGAGCCATCTTATCTAATGACACGGCTGGATGGGTTGGATCCATTCATATTTTATACACCCTTCATTCCCGGGATCGGTCCTTAAACTAGTAATGTAATGTCTGATTCGAATCTTTTCCATTTTCCATCTATCCGTTTTTGAAGTGTGTGTCCTTTCGAAAATGGGCGATGATGGCGAGACGAGAGCAAGAGCTTAAATGAAACCTGCAAAGAATAGTGAAGTCCCACAGGACGCAGACACAGTGTTCGGGTCGGACTAGAGAGAGAGAGACACACACATGCTTGCTTACATTTCAATACAGATTCTATCGGGTTGACAGCGTCCGCAGCATTCCCTTTTTTACGTTGTAACTTCCAGCTAGCTTTATCGTTGTCGAATTCGTGTCGATGAAGCAAAAATACACATATACAGACACTCACACGCTCTGCGACAGACGTACAGATGAATACCTCTTTTTTACGATTCCAATATGCGATGGCAATATGGTGCGCGCGGATACGATTTTTTTTTCTTTCAATAACAACTCCGTCTTGGATTAAAGGACGCAGCGCGCTCTCCAGCACGAAATGAATGGGATCGTTAGTTTCCAGCGTCGTATGTGGCGCGCATCAAGGGATGAATTCGGCTCCATTATGAAACCCGGCACGGCACAGAAAATGGATGCGATTTAAACATGCTGTGCTGGGTAGAATGGACCATCATTAAGAAAAGTGTGTTTAATAGGTTTTGCACCGCTGCTTGATTTCATGCAATACACGTTTCAGTATGCTTTTCTTACAAATTGTTCAGTATTACAGTATGTGTGTGCATTTGCATGAATGTTTCATTGATTAGGAAACCAGTTGGAAGCTCATGCATTTTGTGCTCAAATTAAATTTGAATAATTTATACCAAAACTTCGATATGCATGATGATTTTTTTAATGTTTTTGAAAATAGACTCACGTTCATGGAGTGCTAAAATAATGTAAGAAACAACTGTTTTTCTGAAATTTAATTGCGATACTGGAAATTAAATTTAATGGACTACTGTATTCCCTTTGTAAGGTTAAAGAAGATTAAAGAAAAAGAGTTCCCTCTCTGCAGGTCGATTGCAATGCAGAAAAGCAGCCAAAGAAAATCCCACCGGTCAATGATAAATTAACTGCAAACCCAATTTTGTTCGCTTCTCGCAAGTGCCCGGACGACCACTTCACTCTAACCTCAGAATGGTTTCCTAATACTCTTCCGACCGCACGCGCGTTAGGAAATGGAAATACAATTCTCCAGTGTACGCCCGTCGAAGAGGAACTCTTTAAGGCAAACACACCACCATACCATACCACCAATGATATCGAATAATCCCATCTCCTGTGCTCTGCTGCCGCCCAGCGACCGTGGCAGTGGGAAATCAAGCGAATCGATAAATCTTCTTCTCGTGCGCACATTTACTCGGGCACCTTTTGGCACGTTCGTCGTCTCCAGCGGAGAGTTGTCTTGTGCCGGACAGAGGCGGCAGACACGTTCTCGGGTACACTCTGCGTGTGCGCGCTTGACTGTCCATAATTTGCACAACACCGGACCCCGCGTCTCGTCCCATTTTCATGTCCGACTCACACACAACAGTAGCCGATAGTTTTCCCGTCGTCCGTGTTTTTCTTCTTCAATCCGTCAAGGGTTCGGCGCTTGCTTTTTCCCAGTGAAATATTGAAGCGACTATGTGGTACGAGATGTGGGGGAGGTGATGCAACGTGACCAATATTCACTCTCGAGGGGCTGATGACGCCTACCGCAATCAGAAACCCTCGGGCAAGTGAACGCAGCGGCATTCATTCCCTCCGACAACACCCTTATTGCTTTGATGCTCAAACCCTAAATCAAAACATTATAAACGATCTCTCATCGCGTGGCAGACGGTTTACGTTGCGTCGCCGTCGGCCGTGGGGTCGTTTCTAGCACAAGCAAACTCTAGCAACGGAGAACATGCGGTTTGCCGAAGAGAGCGAAAACTGCCGTCGGGGGAAGGACAAAAGGCAAAACAAATGCACGTACCGTAGACAGATTTATGGTGCCGTGATAGGCTAATAACGTCCATGAAAGGGAGTAAAAGGGTGAAAAGGGTATGTGGAAACGGGACGGGATTAATAATAAAAAGAACGCTCACAACACCATGAATCAATAGTGCCGCGGCACAGGGTCAGGAGTACGGCGAAGCAGGGTGGTGTGATGGCGGAAGCGACAAAACAAATTGATGTTCCGCAACGAAGAAATGAAAAAGTTGAAAAAAAGTATCAGTTGCACTTGGAGATGCCGGGGATTGAACCCGGGACTTCTCACATGCGAAGCGAGCGCTCTACCACTGAGCTACATCCCCGTGTTGAAGGAGGGCTGCTCAAACACAGTTTTCATCGCTGCAAAAATAGTACCAAGAACGGAATGGAGCTAGAACGTTTCTAACGTCTGGTTTTCCTGATCCTAACAAAAAAGATTAACACTAAATTATTCAAACGGAAATTCAAAGACACATGTATTCCAAAATATGGAAACCCCGCGCAAGCTGTGTGGCAAAAGAATCTTACCGACGAGGATGGGATTCGAACCCACGCGTGCAGAGCACATTGGATTAGCAGTCCAACGCCTTAACCACTCGGCCACCTCGTCACTGTATGTTCCGCTCGTTACCTTGCAAGGAGAGCTGCCAAGTTCCTGTTGCCTCATCGCGCGAAAGCGTACAACGTCGCTCATCCACGCCAGAACACGGATGCGCTTCCGATGCGATGCGAGACCTTCGAGTTCTGTATTTATTCAGCGGAACGGATCGAAATTAGCTTTGATGTTGTTTCTACTCTCGCTGCTAGAGTGTTTTGCTTTTGCATTGAAATCATGGAACCGTTCAGCCCTATCCAATATCCTGAGAGTGGTGTTTTTCTTCTTCATCTCTAGATTCTCTGGCTCTGCATTCGTGTAAAGGGGGGGGGGGGGGAGGGGATCTCAACTTAAGCATAATGCTATAATAATATTATCATCTCATTCTGAGTAAAAACATCAAACGACACTGCTTCTTACCCACATTAGCGCTCTGTCTTATGTTGAAGTTAATGTATTTCCTTTTTTCTTTTGCTTTCAGGGCAAGGCCGCGTTTCCTTTATTTTCTCCACTGGTTACCAACGTATCGACCCTGACAGTGGTATGATTTAAGGGTCATTGCATTTATCTCCGAAACTGTTATCTAATGCAATCTCATGCTATAAAGCTGTGTAATACTTTGAAATATTCATTTAGATAGTAAATCACCGATAAATTACGAGCATCCGTCAGATCTGATCTTATTATGCCATTCTAGTTCTTCTCTTTAGTGTCTGAATTATATCTTTCTCTTTGACAGCAAAGAAAATTAACTACCCATAAAAAACGACCGATGATACGGCAGTGTGGCTTCCAATGGGATGCATTACCGAGACTAATAAAATTGTACATAATGTTATGGTGTACATAACATTCAAATTTATTCCCAGGAGAGACTATACTTACTCCAAGTACAGTATGGTATCGTAACAGACGAGGCAATTTGTTCGTAAATGAAAGTAGAGTCGTAGATGTTAATAATTGCATTTAATTGCCTCTACTTTTATAAAATACCATTTTAATACTTCATCTGACATCTGACTGTTCTTCTGTAACGACAAAAACTCAATGGTTTTGTGTGTCTCTTATCTCCTTGGTAAAATATAAAGAGTCAGAATCATTCGCTCAGCAAAATTAAAACTTTTCTCTAGCTCGGCCAACTATTCCATAAGCAGGATGGATTGGAAAAGTTTATGTTTTCTTTTTTGCTTTTTCCTCTGTTGTGTATAGCGTAATATACACATTCTCCAGATTATTGCAACATCACTTACATGTGGTAATGCGCACATGTGTGTGCACACCTTTCGAGCGATGAACTGTCACGGTAAGAAACTTTGGCAGAACAGCTCACTCCACCTAAACCTTCTTGGGGAGGATTTATATCCGGAATATGTTCGTTCCCATCTCTAGCGCAAGGAGAGCTCACTTTCTCTCAACAGGCAAACGCGGGATTCGAGGAAAGGAAGAAGTGATGGCAGCGGAACGAGTCATGCCAAAAGCAAAATCCAATAACGTACACGCCCGTCGTCTTGGTCGCTTTGGGGCAAAACTTTTACTCGACAGTTTTTGTCCCGGCTGCTCAGACGCTGTTTGCTTGTGGTATAAGGCCCCTTTGCCTAGCATACAACATCCCTTTTTCGGAGTTAAGTGATGACGTTGCGTTATTTGTCATATTCCAGTCACGGACGTAACGTGTACGGGTAGTATGGCACGACACGAATAATGTTCTTTGCGTAGTGAAATTTCAATTGAACTCCATTCCTTGCCGGAGGACAGGATGGTTACATCACAAAATGTGCGGAAGGTTTAAATTTGTACTTCAGGGGGCGAACTGCAAGGATTGCAAAATGTATAGTATATAGAAAACGATGCTCCAAGGTGTCTTATGGTTAGCTAAAGTGCCAAAAATATGCTGCATCGTTGTCAATAATCCAAGGTATGAAATACATTATTTGTGCGCCTTTTTACTTTTTACAAATAAAGCTATCTAAGTGGAGTCCTATTCATTACCAGATAGCCTTGTTAGAGCACTGTATATTAATCCTAGTAGCAACACTATGCTTTCCCTTTCACACTCCGCAGAACGCTCCGGATCAAGTCGAAATGATGGGACAACGTACGGAAATAATAAGATATGAAACTATGCATGCAAGTTGGTGACCGGCATAGTCGAAAGCAGACGACACATACACACGTATAGCGGAATGCCAGAATGCAGAATGTTATCCCCGAAGGGATTGCTTCCCTTTCCGACCAATCCGGTCGAGAGCACCGTTTGATTGCCTTGGCGCGCAATATGTTGTGAGCACACTGTGTTAAATCCGGCGGCCAACACAGGCATGGAGCATGTAGGGCAGAAAAGGGAGTAAAACCCCTTCGGCAAACATGTGTTTCGGTAATAAAGTGTCGTTATGTAATTGCAAAACACGTTCGGCCGTAAAAGTAACGAAAACGACAAAATAGAATAGAACTCGTACCTATCCACGGGCACAGACACGTAAGAGCGTGCTCGCGCGCCATCGGAATGCTTCTAAGGTTGTGCAAGGCGGAAAGGAGTACCCCAACCCCGCTACCTTTGCCACTGTACCGGCGCAATAAAGCCGAATCGCGAATAATAAAACAGCACTCCGAGTCAGATACAAGCACGAGTAAGTTGGCAGCACCAGAGACCACCGATATAATGGGCAAGTTTTCGGTTCGAAAGTGAACATCCATTTCCTCGCAAGCGAAAGTAGGGAGGAAACATCCAGTGCAAAGTTTGCTGCAACAACAGCGGCAACATCTCCGGTAATGTTTCTCGTCGGCATGTGACCCGTTTTCCAAAAGATGCTTTTGCTCCGGTTCTTTGGGTAGGGCAAATACCGTGGCAAGAGTGTTTCGGTTACGAACACTTCTGTGTTTGGTTTCCATCGTCGGACGGAACGAGGGCGCATTTTTCGGTATTAATTATTTTATACAGCAAAGGTATTCCTCGTTCGACCGCATCTTCCTAGGTCCGAACTGTTTTCTTTTGGGCGGAATGTGGCGGCGAGCGAGTTTAGTGCGGATGGGGAGCTAACAAGCAATGCCAACCGATGGCGGCGGTCCATAACACTGCCGTCTTCCAGCGTGATGGAATTTCGTTCGATAGCAGCTCGTATAGTAAATGGAATTGAGTTTAATGAAAACACACTTCTCGGAAAGTGGAATTGTTTGGTGGACGAAAGGTTCGAACTTTAGACAAAACATCCTTTTCTAAATGTTCCGGAGATGAAGTGAAATCAATGAACATGTGGTAGATCTCCTCCAGCCAAGGTGTGATGATAGGAGAGCTCTGTATGACTAGTTTGTATGCATTTGTTGATTAAATTTAATTTAATATAATGTAGATGGAGAGTTAATTAAGAACAGAACATGACAAAACATTCCGATATTTCAATGATGGGATATTTGGGATGAGCGGATATTTGCTTTCAAGTTGTAGGAACAATTGCTATTAATTTTCCCTATTTATTTACGAGATGGTAACGTGGAAGTGATACACATACTCGAGCCTCCCTTTATTGCGTTTCTTGACACTGCGTGTCGAACACATTAGTAAAATGTTGACAGATTATGTTGTTTAATATTTTTTCAAATAAATACAACCAGTTTTCAGTTCAGCTCTAAAAAAAAATACAATGGATTCAAAAAGTAGTAATGTAGGCAGATCTTGGTAGCTGCTGAAAACCCACGCTGGTTACAATCGTTTTTCGGATGAAAAATTGAATAAATCGGAGATAACTTCGAACAAGCAAAATGATTATATTAATTGAGTATGTCTTCGTGATATACCTGGCAGTCGAATGATATCAAAATCCATCACTTGCGATGGTTAGGGAAGCTATAGCGACAAAAGGGAAATTGCTTTGGTTATCCACATTGGACAGGAGATATTTAAACACGTTATCTCCGCTAAACAAGGAGAATATTTGCAACACGTTATTAAAAACGATTTGAAGCCTTGTGCAAAGCACAAATATTTTTTGGAAAAATTGTTCTTGCTTTCAATAGATATATATATATATATATATGAGCGTTAAAATCTATCAACGATAGCAATGCAATAAATTTATATACCTACAAATCATTGAAGGTTTTGTCACAACGTTACTGTCTTTGATTATCATTCGCCATCGAGATCAAATAAAACACAACTTTTCTGGCGCTATAATCACTCTGCTTTTGAACCGTGAGTCTCAAATCAACACCAACGACTAATCAGATAACTAACATCCGCTAAATTAAGTTTACAAAACACGTTAGAAACAGCTACACAAAAACGTTCCTAATGCATTTCCAGTTTACAATTCACCCCATGCTCAATCCAGTATGAAAAGAGGATTATTTGATCAATCGATTGGTCGAAACACCGATGAGCCGTCTGATCATGTGCATAATACAAACTTAAATAAATAAACTTTCCTTATTTTGAACGTCCCCCGTCGGCGTTTGTTTGTTTGTCCCGAGAGCAACATAATGTTGATGAGTGTTTCGCACTAACGCGCGTCTGTCCCTCGAAGGGGGATAATAGTGCAGCGTTTTCGCTCATCAAACATCAAAGCGAAAACGCACAATTGAAACCCGCGCGCTCAATGTTCGAGAACACTTACCACGGGAAACCACACCCATCCGGACACGGATCGGTTCGTAAAACGGGAATTAAAGTGACGCCCACTAGAGAGACCGTTGCAGTCTCGAATCTCGGGTTTCCGACTCCGACCGCTCGCTCGCTCTACACAAACACACACGGTTAAAGCATGCAACTAAAGGTGCAACTGCAACGTTACCCAGTCGACCATTAATAGTTGCATCAAACGAAAAGGGTAGCAATGGAGCTAACGAGCTACCTTGCCCCCGTCCATTGCAGCCAACACAATCCGTCCATTTTCGCGGAAACTAGCGGCAATTTAATATTTGAAATTTGAATTTAATGCTTGATTTGCGGCAGTTCGTCCGCCTGCCCTGGCCGATGTACGATGGTTGACCCGGTGTCGCTACCAAACCCAACATTTGGGGCACTTCGGATGCATTACGGGCTAGCTGGGAGGAGGGCTGCTCGACTATCTATTCGTGCATGGCATGATGCTTTTGAACTATCCAAGCGTGATTTGCCTTCGGTGTGCGGGTTCTCTGCGGTGAAGTTGAGTGCCGACTGTGAAATTAAATGAAATGCCGGCCAAACGGTAGCGAGCGCAGCCCGAGCGTCGCTTTACGCATATGGGCGTCCTCAATTGGAGGCCAATATTTATTTATTCATTTGTTGTTATTATTCCAGCCGAGGCCATAAATAAATGAACTTCACGCAGGACACCACCGAGTGCGCCGGGGTCATTTGATTATCCCGTCCGTGTCCCGTTTGTGTGTGTCTGTTTGCCCACGTTTCAATCGATCGCGCGTCCGGTTGCCGGGCCAACGGTTCCCGTCCAACGGCATCGCGACCACGTTGCGACCTGAGCGTGTGTGTGTGTATATGTTTATTCAACATATTTATGCTGCCGCTTCAAACGGCGCTGCCTCGGCTTCATATTTTGATGTGCCCCTCGGGCTGGCCTCTCCCCTTACCGCGTTGAATTTCTTACACTGCCGCGCGCGCAGTTTGCATATCACAACATCCTCGAACACATGGCACGGTTCGGTCTAACCCGCCGGGGATGACAGTTTGGCTTCATGTGCATACGTGTGTGTGTGTTCCTTCATTCCATTCCAATGCTTCGTTTGGTACGCTGTGCTGCTGCCGGCTGGTGCGTGTGTTTGCTCGTTTGCATAAAACTTCGCCATATCAATATTGATATTTTAATGCACATTCGTAACGAGCGCCGAGCTGCTTATGCAGTGTGTGCCGGTTACGGTGTTTCGCTTTCGAGAATATTGTGCCTTTTTTCTCGAAAATATCGCGCGCACCAAAAACACATTTCACATTCCCAAACGAGCGCGACTGATATGGTCCGAACAAAACCCAAAAAAGCGGAAAAACCTTTTTACAAATCACTTCTGCCCGAAAAGACATCCTTCGATATGCGAATCGATGAGTATGCAAAGATAAGCTTGTTTTGTTTTGAACCACCCCAGAAAAGGCCTTTTCTGTTGACCTTCGCTGATGGGGCATGGCACAAAATGAGACTCTCTTTTTGCTCTCTCTCTCTCTCTTCCCCTTTTCGTCTGGGTCGTTTACTTCAACGACCGATTTGTGACAAGCCGCTTTCTTGATGTTTCGCCGTTCGGCCGTCACGTCCCCGACCGTGGGATCGTGGTCGCGGACGGTCTAAGCATTCGCGCACCATTTGTTCGGTTAAACATTTGAGCACATTTGTGTCCGTGGTCAAAATTATTCCTAACGATGCTCGGCACTTTTCACAATTGAAGTATCAATTCTGGCCTCGGGTTTGATGGGTTAAAGATTCCACCATTTCCGAAACGTGTTGGGATTTTATGGAACCAACATTACCTACCCCTTGCGTGCTGGTACGTGCTCGGTCGGTCGGTCGGTATGGTGCGACTTTTTATGGCCCGGGGAAAATTAAAAGCAGCACAGTATGCCGCAAAGCCGGAGGTCAGCAGTACCGATAAACTGTCGTCGACAGATTGTACCGTTCCAATCGTTTCCATCGCCAGCACCATATCGATCGCTTATCGCTCACATCTCGCACACCCACTACTGTTCCGGAGTAGTTTCTAGTCCCTCGCTCCCCTCACCCTAAGCCACACCACGTCAAAACTAATCGCAAAGTAAAGTCGACAGCTAGACGAGCCGGCCGGGTGCTCCGACCGTATGGTATTATAAACACAGCGCACGGAAGTATCAAAATTGAATGTCATAATCATAAAAGAAACACACAAGACCGCCTCCGAATGGCGGACTCCGGGCCAGGAGACGACGAACGGCGCTGGTTGAAAACTTTGTGCAAACATTCCGTCAAACGAATCCATTGCAAAGGGCGGGCACTGGGGAAGTGATGGGGGAAGTGTGTTAAAGAAAGTAAAAACTCGTGTTTTCCGCAACCCCACTCCACGGTCTGGTCCAAGGACCATTACCATCACCATCATCAACTTTTTGCGCCATCCATTACGGGGCATCGTGTTGTTTACCGTGCTCTGGAGTAGTATCATCGCCTACCTCTGACCTCCATTCTTCTTGCGTCCATGCCCAAGTGACATCAAAGGGAATGGCTCATTTTATGTTTCTTATTAAAGGCACATCCTGTGAAATGGGGAATAAACGGGAGAGTTTCGACGCACAAGAAGAATGGCTAGAATAAATAACTAAGAGAAGGATGGCGGGGCTTTTGGAAATCCTCACCATCGGCCCCCCTGTGAATGCAAACTACAAACGGCTCGAGAAAGAAAGCCAAACGTCTGATGTGTTTTAAATTAAAGCAAATGAGTTCTTCCTTTGTGTGCTGTTGCTGAGCTATAAAAGCAAACGGTGGTAGAGTCCTTTCCGAAAGAATCGTTCCAAAAAAATGAAAGCCCCTCAACCCACTTGGTTGTGAACTATCGATTAGTTGAGATGCCGGGAGCAGACGATGGTTATAACGATGGCCGTCTTTCGTAACGACGGTTCGGATGGGAGTGTGAAGAGTTCCAGATAGAGACCGACCAAAAGGCCATATCGGAGGGCTGTTTGCACGATTTCTACCTTCAGATACAACCCCTCGGAATGGAAAAAGTTTTGCGAAAACAATTGCACGCTTCTTTGGCTTTGTATCGTGTAATGATACGGGATTAAAGTCGGTTCGCGCTGGACTGGGGGGAAGGACATTACAAAACACTTCCTTTAGGGAAACAAAAACACAACCGTTTGAGAGCTGGGTGTGAAAGGATTAGATGTCAACGTGACGAGCCGTAGCATAATTAGAATCTTGCCTATCGCGTGTAGCGGCACATCAAAAGTGAGAATAGGAGTTACACACCTTCGCTTTCATCCCCGCAAGCGTCGCGATCATTTCATTAACGCACTCCCTCGCGCGCTCCGCGGCTGTACAAACATCCTTCCTGCGGCTTCTAGCTGGTTAATAGCGCAACCATGAATGTGTCCTGAGCTCTGTGTCTGGTCTGGTGGCCCTGCCGGAAAGAAGGGGTTCACTAAATTGATGAGCATTTCCTTCAAACGCGGGATTTAAAACCATCAAAAAGGGCTTCTTTTGAAAGGTGCCGCGACGGAAAGTATCGTTCACTAACACTCTGCCCCCACCAGTGTGGAGAAAGATAAATCGACATCGAATGACGATACTTGGCGAGCAGAGAGCAAAGCGCTCCTTGGACGATGACATCGTGATTGCGATGGAAACCCGTTCTTCCCTTTCCTTTCCCGTTTCGTGAAGGAATTTTGCTTTTTCATCGCAAATAGAAGGAACACAAACACTCAGAAGAATTTGGTGGGTTCTGGAGGGGACAGGAGACATGGGTTTGGCGCGGCAAAGAGCACACTTAACGGGCATTATCACGGCTATTATCATTTGAACGTCGACAGTTTTGATAAATATTTATCCTTCCGATCTAGCAATTTCGGCCTTTTCCGCCTAAAGGGAGTCACCGTCGTCGTCGTTGTCGTCGTCGGTCCGGGTCGGGTCAGGGTGGGTGTTACCAAGGCACACTTCCCCCTCCCCCCCCCCGACCAAGGCAAATTCCCCCTGAATTTATTACCCCTTGGGTGCGAAGCTGAAGCACAGCAATCGGAAACCCCTCTGGACGACGAGTTGGATTGAGCCGCGAGTTGTTGCTCTGTGGCAACGGAAAGTTTTCGTACTTTAGTTTCGACCCCCCGGTTTTCGTCCTGTTCCAATTGGAAGCACCACGCTCACGCTCAAACCTACAGCTACAGTACATTCACACCAACCCCAAGTGCCTGCTCGGCGAAATAAGATTATCCTTGTGAAGAAGCTGCCTCTGATTAGACGTTGCCACAGGGGCACACACGCACACGCCGAGAGGATGGTGTGAACGTGAAAAGGTTTCTACCAAGCTGTGCGGGTAGGTGGGTGCCGGCGAAGAGGGACACACGTGACAGGAAATGTTTTCGGCGATGGCCTCCAAGTGCCGACCGTCCGTCGCTGCGATTTGCCAACGGGAGAAACATTGACCTTTAATTAAGTGGTCATTTGTCGTGTGTCGACAAAAAAGAAGAACTCAAGGGTTGCGTGTGTTGTCATGGGGAGAGAAGAGCACCGCGTCACGTGCAGCTTGAACGCGCTTGTTGAACGGCACCAGGCAACCACGGGAGCAGGCATCCTTTCCAGCCAAATCAGAAAACTTTCCGAGTGGAACGCCCTTTCTCCAGCGTCCCGGAAGTGGCCTCAAGGATTCGAATGAAATGAAATTATAAATTTAATGCCACTGACGTGCGAGAGTCGTCCGTGGTGTAGTGTGCCTTTCGGCATCAAATCCGGTCAGCAGCAGGCAGAGCAGAGAGCCCAGAACCAGTAACATGCCGGCTCGCAACCCATTTCGTACACTGGCGGGAAGGAAGGGTGACTTCCGGTACAACGGGGCACCGGGTGCACGATAGGCCCGAGTCGGAGGTTGCTGTGTCCCGGAGCCGAATAAACGGAAGGATGAAATGAATTTATGGGGACATCCAATGTTTCATAATTTAATTTGAAACGCTGAAAACTGTCATAAATAATCTTGCTCTTGTTTTACCTTCCCGTGTGCGCTGAGGCTGAGCGGGAACGACTGCTCCGACTTCTTGGGGATGTTGTCTGACCAATTTTTGTCTCTCCTATCCTGTCGGGGTTTTCCGTTTTTATGTCCAATTCGAATGGGCGAGAACGAATGAACGAATGAGAGAGAAAGAAGTGCGAGCAAATGGGTCATTCTTCAATGGATGCAGGAAAAGGGGACTCCCTTTAAAATGGAAAACCTACTGGCGGAGGACCTTCGTGCTCGTGGAGAGGGCGGTTGTTGGGCCTGTCCTGTTTCCTGTTCCTGCTCCTCCCGTCCAATCACGGACCGTAGCCGGTTGGAGAGTCGGGAGAGGCTTCCACTGCGTCGACGGAAAACGTGAACAAAATGATAAATGACACGGATGAATTGGTCGGTAACGAGGAGCAAACTTCCTCGACGTCCGGGTGGCTGACTCGATTGCTGAGCCGTACAAGACACCAAATGTTCAAACCCCAGTTTTCCCACCCCATTTCCCTCTGCTTGCCGCGTGTGCCCGCAGCTGATTATTGCGTTTGGCGTTGAGCGGTGCAGAAGAAAGTGTACAATTATGTGCTCATTTTCTAAAATTGCTGGCCCTTGTTTATGATTTTTAGGGTTCTTTGTGGCCCTCGGTTTTCGGCAGATAAAAAACAGCCATTGCTAGAGGGCAGGAGGGCAATAGAGGACAGAAATTCAGTCCAAAAACGGAAATGGGACAAGCGAGCGATAATTTTAGATTCACCATGAGAATAGAATGGAGATAAAAATTTACGATGCCGATTTATGGGTGGCAACGCAACGCTGCTGCTGCTGCTGCTGAGTCGAGCGGTCAAATCAAAGCAGATGGCAATATAATCGGGGACATTCTTTGGGTAAATTGATTGATTAACCCAATCAGCGAACAAAAAGTGCTCGAAAAATACTTAAATTGGCTGTGCTGTTGGCTTTTGGACGGGTCCTTTGTATGGAAAACGCCATCAGATAGGGGTGAAACAACATTGTGCCGTAGATTATGCGTCACCGTTTGGACGAATCGAAAATAATACGAGACGAATGCATTAGTGTTCTGATGGTACTTTAGATTAATTGTGAAAGTGTATATGCTTGATAAGTTGTATTATGACTCTTAACAAGCATATACAGTTTCACAATTAATCTGAAGTACCATCAACACACTAATGCATTCGGCTCGTATTATTTTCGATTCATCCAAACGGTCCAAATCCTGATAGTAAAAAGAGAATATAACCATGTGTGAATTAGAATAACTATAAAGTGCTATATGCAGCTACATGCTTTTTCTACGTTAATTTTGTAACATGAGCTGAATGCTGATGGATTGAACAAATACTCTTTCCCGCACCATTGGCAGGCTCTTTATTATCTTTTGTTGCGAATGAATGGTTTGTTATTTTATATTCGAAACATCAAACGAACCATGAACTTCATAAGTGAATTCGATTATTGGTAGGAACAATTCGAATCGATTACAGCTACCCCCGCTGCCCTCCAGACTCGTGCGTCTCTCGTGACAATTTCGCCCACAATGTAGCCCCATCCATAATGGGAAAGCACAATTCGCCCTCCAGTGCATCGGCGATGGATGATTTGCAGCTGGCTACAGACTTCAATAAATAAAACTGCTTTGCCAAACAATACGTGCCGATAATATTGCGTACCGGCTGTGCCTTGCTTTAACATGCCTTGCGGCGACAGCTTCAATTTGAGCTAAGTATAAATTACCTTCCTAGCGGGGCACGCAAGGTAAAACAACAACACAAAAATAATCGAACCGTACAACCAACCCACAAACCGAAAACACAATTGTCTGGAGTGGCCAGTTGTTTGAAAGGCTTGTTTAAACTCTTGTCGTTTATTTCCATCGGCGGAACAAACAACAGCGACCATTACGGCGCTGACCAGCACACGGCCGACTGGCCAATCGCTGAGACCCATCAATAATGTGCGAGCAATGGTTTCTCCCTCATCGATCTGCACAATTCCGTCTCAAGATGACGCTATCTTCAGCGTCTATGGCCGCGCGCCATCGGTGGGCATGGAGCGAACGAGAAAAGATAGGCGGTAATTGCCAATATGGGCAGCGAAACAATAGCCACATCATAAACACAAAGCTGACAGCGCTCGGTCCGGCTCGGCGAGCGGCGGGACCTTTTTACCAACTTTATAAAGCGTGGTGGTAAAGTAAGTAATTAATACGTGGGGGCACAATGGCTTGTCCTGCAATGTCAATCAATATAAGGCTTAAGAGCGTACCGTGATAAAGATTTGCTTTCGATTCGGGTCTCTTTCTACTGCCAGCCTGTTTATCTTGATACAGCCTGTATAGCAGCCAAGCAAAATATGATTACAATAACGATCTTTTGTACGATCACATGAGCATCGCGATTGCCGATGAAAATCTCCTTTAGAAACTTAACCCAAGAGCTGTCATGGAAAATGGTCAATATATTTCAAACTCTGATGTGTGGATACGAGCTGTCTACTAATGAATTTGAGTGCAAACTTATACAACTTTTGATTTCATAGTACCCCAAACAACCCAACATATTGCAGTTGTGGTACTAGGGTATAGAATCCATCGATTATCTTTAATGTCATAATCAACCACTTAAAGAGCAACCTCTTATGAAGTTATGAATTAATTGCACCACTTCCGAAGGTTACCGTTGGCTGTTGGGGAGGTTAAGAAATGTCTACCTTGTTGTGGTTCCTTCGGGGCACACAACCCAACACCACGCACAACATCTAGAATGATCACAACCGCGGCCCGATCCGATCCGTAAACGGTGCAATAAACCCATTACCATCTTGCTGCCTGCCCTGCTACCGCTTGCAACGGTGGGCATTTTACTGGTGCTGCAATTTCCGCGACTCAATTGTTTTGTCAACAATCGATAACCTGGTTGTTTCGTCTTGTTCCTTTCCCTGTCTGGCCCTAACAAACACACGCGGGAGCAGCTCACTTCATTCATTACCCAAAGAGGGCGACGATCGAAGGGCGGGCCGGGGCCGACGATCGAAGATTGTGTCAATGTGATGTGCGGGACGGCAATAAACCTGGACCTGCGGTAAAAATAAAACTCGTAAAAAGGCTAAATTAAATACCATCGCGGTTGTTGCTGCTGCTGCTGCTGCTGCTGCCGTAGACATGGGCACAGTTCTTATCTCTGAGCCTGTTCCTAAGTACGTAGGCCGAAGTGTGGAGACGACGCAAAAGCACCGCACACAATCGCTGTGGCGCCAATTCCTCGGCGCTCCGTCTGGTACGGGTGTGGTTTTACCAGCAGTGGGGAATGACGACCAGTGGGCCCGAGCGGTCCACGACTCGAGACAATCAGCTGATGCGCGCCCGATGAGTGATCAGCTGTTACGTTGTTGTGGTTGTTGTTGTGCCCGCGCCGATAATAATCGTAGGTCATATGAATCGCGCACCGTATGAGCGACCACGACACATTTTTCTAACGCCCCGTGGACGTCAGTGCTGCGATTTCGCACGTGAGAGAACACAGATAAGGTTGATGATGATGATGATGATGGTACGGTGGGTTGATGTTTGACTATCGCATGGGCCTGTCATGATGGGTCGGAGACACAGACGCGCACCAGACCGTTGCTGTTAATTAACAAGGTAAAGCGAACGAAATGGATTTGGGGTTTGGATGACACATTGGAGCGGGGCGTGCGATAAGACGAGAAAATTTATGACCGCACAAACCGGCCGTCACGATGACCGCAACCGATTTGGCAGTGGTCCAGTGGACAAGGGACCCTTCGTGTCATACGTGCGGCGATAATGCAGACGCGAGGCGTTGTAATACGTCCCTTCATGATTCACGACATGTTTAAACGTTGGGATGTTTGAGATATATTGAACTCCTTTGGGGTGATAACCGATAGCATGATCGCTAGTTGGAAAGTTCGACACATTTCGAAATGATTTATCATTTTACGCTACACATAACAGAGTTGTTCTATGCCCGTTACTAAATGAAATTTTCAAAATAGTTAAATTACTAACATCGAATATTGTGTTTAACAGCATTGAAAAACACCCAGGTAGTGGTCGGCATTCTTGTTAGACATTTAAAAGAAATATAAAAAAATCGTATACGGTTTTTTTTAATCTAGGAGAACAGAATATTATTAGAGCCAAGGCTCTAAAAGTATTTTAAATGTTGTTTACAGGGCCTTGTGATCTATGATCACAGTAAGGGTAACGTGGTATATAAACGGTAACGATAAACGCGCCAGCTCATATAAGGCAGGATGATTTCGATTCGCTTGTCGATCTTGCATTAGCCCTTAGCAGATAAAAATACATGAAAAATACAATTATGCACATTTAAAACAGCAGATTCTATTGCTGATAGTCTGTGGTGATTCGCCGTCACATTATCTGTGAATTAATATTTACAGTATCATTGTAAAAATATGCCAATACTCACATGCACAGGTTAATTCGTAGTCGTCTGGATGCCCAGAATAAGGTTAAGGTAAATTCAAAGAGAAAAGTTCAACGAGTTATTACAAATTATGTTGAGCCGAAGCTAGTTTTAATGTGGCAAATGATGCTACCGGATTCTTAGTTTCTATTAAAAAAAAAACCTTAAAACTCGAGATTGAAACATGCAACTCAAAGTATTTATAAAAATAAACAAACAACAAAATGAAAGATCGATATTGTGCCATTCATATACATTTTTTTTATAAAACAATGAACATTATTTTCTTTGTTATTATAAAAGTTTGAAAGTTTTTATAAACATTGACATTATTCTAATTATATTTTCTTTATTTATACTGATCATTTTTAGTTTGTTCAGTTCATGAAACTTTGGTGTTAAATTCATACTGAAACTATCTTCATTATTTAATCGTACGATTGAACGATAAATCAAGGTATTAATATATTATTGCATTTTTTTCAACTATACCAAAGCATTTCGAATGAAATCAGTGGCAGAATGATGAAATTTTTATCGCTTTCTGCACATGAGGCCTCTTGGAATGGTTTCCTTGTGGTAAATTTATTGCGCAATAAAAGCAAAAATCACTTAAAAATCTTTTAACGTTCAAATAATAACCATCAACCATTCTCTGCCCGTCGATCGGGTCACAAAAGTGGGTACGAAACGGCACCGACGCATATATTGGTGAAAATGGTGCCGGTTGCCGTTGTAAACACAGTGCACAAACTTTGCGGAAGGTTAGCGAAGCCAATCCGACGATTACGATAGACGATCGGTGGATCGCTCATCAAACCCATGCCCAAAAGGTATGCTTAAAAAACAACGTAAAGACGATCTCGCTCGTAAAACTTTCGATCCTGGAAGACGGTGTGTGGTTGGCTGGTTCGTGTGAAGACGGCGGCGCCGGCCAGTTAGAATCGACCCTTGGAACTGAGAACCGATCTTTAAATGAACACTCTCAACACACACCTTCAAAGAACCGTATCCGTTCGGCCGAAATCATGCCACGCTAAGTTCAAACGCGTTCATTATCGCACCTCGTAAGAAGGCACGATACGCTAAGGGAGATTGGCGGCTCAGTCGAGGGCTTTAAAGCATTCCCGCGCCTTGACCTCGTGCGGTGGTCGAACATTAAACGTAATTAATTTTATACTCCATAAATAAACGCGACCATCATAAATATTGCAATCATAAAATGGAATATGCGTTTGATGTTTTCGCACTATAGTCTCAAAACGCGATGCGGAACTTTGCCCTTTTCCGGGTTGGACTCAACAAATGCCAAATTTTTCTTGCAAAATGAGTGTAGTAATCATAAAATTTACTGTAAATTTAGCATTTCACTTAGCGCTAGTTCTATTCGAATGGATCAGGCAGCTTTAATATCATGATAACGATTCTATTTGACAGCTCATACCTCATTTTCTATGAATGCACCATGCTCTCGATACAAGTGCGCATGGTAAACCCATTCCATTTCTCCTCCCCCTTTCGAACGATTTCCCGGAGTGTCGGGAGGAAAAGCAATTCGAAATTTTATGTTCATTTTAAGCTGCGGCACAAATTCCCGTACACGATTCCCCTGGCGCCCACACGGCAGGAGGGGCAAGCGCATTACGTTCAATATTTTTTCCTGCTGCTGTTGCAGTTTTATAGACGTCCCCCGAATCCACTGAACACTCTTCATGCACGACGCAGGATACGGTTCAGCATCGGTCAGCACGTTTCTGTCCATCTTTTTTTAATGTTCGCAAACAAAACTAATAAAACAGTGAACCCGGCTGATGGTGCTTACCCTTAATGCCGGCTCTCCAGTCCGGGAAATTGGCGGCAAAAAGGGGATTTACCGAACAAAAGGAGTTTAGAGCAGGAACAAGCGGCAAACGCATGGGATTCATTTTGATTAAATATTTTATTTTCATGCGTGCACAAACTCGGACACAACCCGGAACACTGCGCACCAGAGATATTGAAACGTGGGGTAGAGTTCAATAGGCATGAGGCCTGGCCCGGCAGCATAATCATCCACCGGTTGTGTCGGAACTCTGTTCTGCTCTTCCTGCCACCCTTCCAAGTGTGCAAAAAGAGTGCAAACGAGAACTCAGCATAAAATTGCAGAGCATTAAACGCAGACTCTTTTAGTGCTGTTCAATTGGATAGCTAATTTTACGCTACAATTATCATGAATTCATTACAGCTATGCTTTGGACGGATGGCGCACTACAACAATCCATTACTTGTAATAAGCATGCTCGTTACTGTTTCACTGTGTGCAATCCTTTATCATAGTTTCTGTATAGGAGGTGCAGTAATTAGAAGAGGAAAAGGATTTACGTGCATTGGTTACTGACAACGTTAATATTGAAAATAGTTGTGCTAGTATGGACCATCGGGACCTGGTATAAATCTCAAATGGACTATGCCTTCTGTTCTAGGGGATTACGGGGGAATTCTCTTAATCACTAATACAGAGAATTAAACCTACGTAAAGAGTTTATCCAAACTACGTTTAGAATATGAGCAACACAAACATTTGATATTTGATGGTATGCATTTTGGAGCTAATGATGTTATAAATTTTGGGGTCAGTCATGAACAACATTACTTGTAATCAATCCACTGAAAATTGAACACAATAAGCATTTTATTGTTATTCCTGCACGAATTGTCCTGTATAAGCTGATAAAATATAATATTATCATATAAATTGTTTGTATATTTCCGTACACGTCTCAATTTATACGGTTACTACAATTCAATAAAGATGTGAGCGATAAATACTTCTTAAATTCAAGATCAGATTCAAGTAATATTCAGTGAGGAAAACATATTTGTAACCGTTTTTATAAAAGGACTTAGCAGTATTTTCTCATATTTGGGAGTTTTGCCCTTTTATATGGAATTTTACAGTTGGCGGCTGAAATAATGTCAAACATACAAAACCACACGCCAAACTCAAATTTTCAGCTTAAATTTTATTAGTTTGAAAAAATGTATACAATAAAATATTCAAATAGAAAACAGGTCATCATTGTCGTAAAATTTGTTTAAAAACACATAGAATAAGATTATTAAATCAACTTTAAGTTCACTCTTCTCACTGTGCGTCGGCTGTCAGTTTTCTATCGATTTTTGCCATCAACGCGGGGTGTTAGTCCGCCAGATATGAGTGGTATCCTGCGTTTGAGCATTGGTGTTCGATGCTATAATTGACGAGCACCTCGCTCTGGTGCTTTGCTTGCCTCAAAATTATACGAACGTGCATTAGCAAAATGGTTTCCGCTAAAACATCTGCACTTCGCCATGATGCGGCAAAACTGCTGGTGTTGGAATTAATAACCTTCATTGATAACAATGTATGCTGCATGCTTCAGCAACATTAATGGATGAGTAAGACACCAAACTACACACGCCAAACAGAGTATGGTTGGAGCCTCTCGCGCCATTCCCGCCTTTCCTGCGCTCTCCACGAAAACCAGTGCACGCGGCTCGCATGTGTGTGACCTGTCGCAAAAGTGGGCCACCGATTTTCAGCTGCAAAGTGTAATCCAAGGTAATTTATAACAGTATACATACACACACACGGTAACCCACCATCGCTGGGGCAGGTTCGCTGTACGTGCCCGGACAGTGTTTCAACCGCTGCTGCTGTTAGCTATCGCTGTCGGAACAATTAATTCATCAGCTCGTATGATTAAATGAACGTAAATTATATGAACCCCGTGTGTGTGCGCACACAAACGTGCCTTCATCTCTCGACGCCCCTGGGTTAACCATTACCACACCTTCCATCGCCCTCCAATTTCCACCACGTGAAGGCAACTCCACCGACGCTGCCTTATACGCTGCGCACATTTTTCAAACGCACCAAGGGAAGCAGGGGGTAGGGGGAGGGACAATTTTCCATCTTTTTCCCTGCCATTTTCGACACCGTTGGCGAGAGCCGGTGTGGAATCCAAAAATCCGTCCGCTCGTCGTGCGCTGCTGGCAAAGAATGTGCAGTTTTCTGGTGTGTGCTACGACTGTGATTGCTTTAAATTGTAATAATTCATCGCACACACCATCACCGCTCGGTGCACGATGTGAGCATTTTACCAAGGCACGTGGCCACTGCACTGCCATCATCTCACGGCAGCAGCAGCGTGCATTCGGTGCCAATTGAGGTGTCGCCTGTCGCTTTTCCACGTTGCACAGAGAGTGTGGCGCTTGAAGAGTGTAATTTTTGCCCGTACGTTACCCCCGCACAGACCAATGCGGAGAGTTTGAGGAATTAGATGTTCTGAAGTGTGAATGGCAACAGCGTTGCCGCACGCACGCCGAGAACTTCCTGGAGCGATAGCTTTCGTGTGTTGGTTAAACTAACATAATTAAAGCAACGGCGACAGTTGTCGAGGGATCGGTACCTAGAAATCATTCTCGAATGTTGTGCAGAACTTCAACTCAACCTTTGAATTGTGTTCATGAGGTTATTAAATCAAATCTATATTGCATTTGCAGTACATAAACAAACATTTTTATGTATTTATCTCTTTCCATGTTTGCTATTGTATTTTAGCTAGTTTCCTATATGTCATATAGGAATGTTTTCTTTGTGTTCCAAAAAAGAAATAGAAAAAGGCATAGCTTGAACTTGAACGCTTAAAACTCTACGAGTATATGCCTACGAAGACGCAAAACACCAAACATATTAACGAATTAACCCCGTGAAGATAGAATGCGTCAAAGTTCACATTCACACTGTACTTTAAGTATATATCTGATGATAATTATAATATCAGAGATTGTTTCTGTTCATGATCCCCAGATCTGCTAGCTAGTCCAAACATGAATATACCAACTAGGGCACAATGACATCAGGAATTCTATGTCTCGAAGTCTCAATTTGTCCTCCATATATTTTTATTCATTGATTGCTCCATTGCCTCTTCAAACGATCAACTATTAGCTCTTTTCAATTATCCTGACGCCAGCTCTTTACAGACTAATCGTTTATAAATAGCGCAGGGTAGTTCTTAAGTTGCTGAAGCCTCATAAGAGGCAATGTGGATAATTGGCAATACACAAATAAATGATTTTGTTATGGCCTTTTTTTTCAAATATTCTTATAATTCCATTTAAACTTGACTATCAATTTTGGAAATCAAATTGTGCCCCATACCAGAGATCGTTAGAGACTAGTCCGTGAAATGGGATCATCCGGCTCTCTTCAACATTTTGCAATTTAACTTGAATGGGCTTAAAACAGCAGAACGAATATTTTCAACCCACTACTCCAGTGCAAAATCTTGATTTTTGTATAATATCTTATCGCATCAAGCTAAATACATAAATGAGTAGTTAATGAAAATGTATTTTCATCTCTGTATATGTATATGTTAATGTATATGTTGTTTTTAAGCACGAGATACTAAACAATAATTTGAATAGTACGTTCGTAAAGTTCTTATCTGCTTCAACAGTCGCTGGCCATTTGATGCATTGTTTGCTTATAATTTTATGCAAACTAATGTAACTTCATTTCAGCCCGATTCAATTGTTGCAGTGACGTACGACGCCACTTGAAGGTAATACATTGCACTCAGCGTACGGTTTTGCTGCCGTTTGCTCCTATTATACATCAATTTGATCTCATTTCTACGCATTGCCGGCTGATTGCGAGAAAACACTCTAACGCGCACCCCATGGCACGGTTCAGCTATGAAATCTCGAAAGTCGCGCTGTTGTGTGCACATGTTGTTTGTGTCAGCGAGAGCAACAGTAAATATGTAATTATGCTGTTAGCAGTCGCTTGCCTTTAGAGTCGTTTGCAGGCCCCTAGCGTACGCCTGCTAAGTCGTGTTTCCCTTCTCAGCCTTGCCTCGTGGAATGTGTCATTATGGGCTGCGATTGCCTACATCTTTCAATCGCGTTTGTCCACGAAGTTATGGGGAGTAGAAGACGCGCTGCATTGATGGCGATGGCATTGTGGACGAGAGCAGATAAATACGACAGATAAATAGATCAAATCAGACGCAAACACTATGGTCCGGTCTGTATGGGCCGTTGAGTACACAGCTGCATCTACGATTGTGTTGTGTTTCCTCTATCGCCTTGCATGCTCTCTTCCATGTCTGGAAAAATCCTTTCGGCATAAACAGCCACCGAAAGATTGTCGTTATCTTGTGCGTTCTACTGTGCGGGACAAAGGCAGCAAACATTTGAGCTACTTGGCCCTTGACCGAGTGTGGCGGCAGTGTGGTGCTGTAGGCAACCATTCGTCCAAATTGGCTGCTAACAATCACTATCACGTGCCCATGATGCTGATGATGCATGCATTGCCTGTCCGCTACCTGGATGGCAACTTACCGTGTTGGTACCGTTCGTGTTACTCCGGCGATGGAGCATAAAAATTCCGAATCATGTTAACGATGACAAAACGCTTTTGAGGAAGGATTTTCTCACGAAACGACATGCAACGGCACAAGCCAGTCCCTCGTCCCGCTCGATCAATATGCAGCTATGCTGTTGGATGGAGTGGTCCCACTGGTGAGAAATATTACCACCCCCTCTGCTAAGCCCCACTTGAATAACTCGCCGGAAGCGAAGAGGCTTTCCACTGCATTCCTGAATGAAATAATAAATTATTACTCCGATAAGAAGTACTCACACCAACACCACCACCCACAGGCCGACGGCCACTCTTCCGAATGCAATTGCAGTAGAATTTGCATACAACGAACGGAACACTCACAGGTTGTTATACAGCACAAGTGCGCTAGTAAACGCTTCACAATTTCTGCAAATTATATAGCGCTGCACAAACGGAAAGCCAAGGACGGAAGTGTCTAAGCCTACGAAAACTGCCCCGCACACACCACAGTAAGGGAGAGAAATCCAATTTTATCACAGATAACGGAGTGCATAAATTAGAAAACTTTCAACAAAAGTTGCACGGCACACCACTATGTCTTCGGGCGGGTTGGACCGCCCTCTTCTCGCATCATACCAACCTCCTTGCCACACAGCGCGCTGAACAACGACGATTGATAAAAGCAAGTTTAACTTTGCGCCAAAGTTAAAACCATTTCTCACATTGTTTCTGGCTGCGTTAGGAAAGAAAATAGATGGCTGCAGCGAGGAAATATACAGTGGGCGTGATACAAATCCTGCAAACTGGAAAACAAAAAGAATCACAGTGGTGTGAAGGCATGGGGTGAGAAAAAAAGAAGTCAAGCGCCCAACGTGGGGCTCGAACCCACGACCCTGAGATTAAGAGTCTCATGCTCTACCGACTGAGCTAGCCGGGCTGTTGGTGAAGGTGTGCTAAATACGATATAAAAACTTAGCCACGCCCCGAACGCTGCTCAAACTTTACAAAGACCTTATTCTGAACCGGTGAACAAATTTCAAGTTAGAAATTTGGTTGCAATTCTTATTAGGAATTTTATGAGTGAGCAATATCCAAATGCAATTTCATCTAATATTCTACGTATAACTTTGCCCGAAAATACATCGACGTGCAATTGATCATTCTCACCCCTTTTTAAAACGCGCATGCAAACGAGTTTTCGATCGGGACATCGTTTCTGGTCGGTATGGAATAAGCCCTAACGTAACTGGCTGCAAAAACTGCCGCGAAGGAGGGGGCAAGCAAAAACCTTGAACTTGCTTTTGACCATCAACGCACACGAGTCAGCTGACGACGGGCACCCATTCGTCGAAGGTGAATGGATTACGCGTCGTCGCGGTCTTGCGCTTCTCCCGGGACCGGTCGGCGTTGGCCTACTTTAAGTTTATTGATTTTTCATCTCCGCTTCCAGTGTGCATGGGCAGTAGCATGGTCGGTCGCGCCACGTATGAACCTCTCTTTCCGCGTATGCTGTCTATCATGCCAAACCGTTTCTCACACCCTCTGTTGCTATTTTGATTCTTTCTTTTTTGTTTTGTTTCAGTAACTGTCTGCTACCGCCGCTCCAACACTAGTCGACCCACACACCCTCACCATGTGGTGGAAATTCATCGTCGAGGTTACGAATGAGTACAAGATCCTGCGGGGCATGATTTCGTACTCGGCGCTCTGGCCGATCGGGTGTCTCATTCAACAGACGTTCGAGGGCAAGCGGCTGAAGAACTACGACTGGGAGCGATGCTTACGCTACAGCCTATACGGTACGTTCGTGTCCGCGCCGATGCTCTACTGCTGGATGCGATGCGCCAACATCATGTGGCCCCGGACGGACTTTCGGTCGTCGTTGGCGAAAGCGTTCACCGAGCAGGCCGCATACGACCCGTTCGCCATCGTGCTGTTCTTCTACGGCATGAGCATCCTGGAGCGCCGGTCGCAGCAACAAGCCGGTGACGAGGTACGGGACAAGTTCTTTGACACCTACAAAGTCGGGTTCTTTTACTGGCCGATGGTGCAGACGGTAAACTTTTCGCTGGTCAAACCCAAGAACCAGATCGTCGTGGCCGGGTTCTTCAGTCTCATCTGGACAACGTTTCTGGCGTACGTAAAGACGAGCAAAAAGCAGACCACCGAGTTGGCAGCAGCGATGTAGAACTGTAAAAATTCTTTCGACTTTTCCGATTGGTTACAACAGTGGTAGACTGATTTAGGTTGTTGCAATGTATCTCAAAAGAGCTACTGTAAAGTGTATCCCTCAACGATGGTGCTAATAAATAGATAGTTTGTATTTATGTACTATCTTCCAGCGTTTTACATTTTACCACTAAGGCTTTCGGTTTATGCGGAGCTATAATGTTTGATCCGGCGCTACTGCTTTGTCGATGTGGTGCAAAAGTCTTCGTTCCGGATTAGCAGCAGTTACCTGTTCGGCCAACCCATCCAGCAAGGCAGGAATTACGTGTTCCCCGATAGAAATCAACAGATCGGCAATTTTCTCCACACGTTGAATGTCGCTGATCACTGGAATAGCTGACCGCATGTCCTCTCCCGAAGCGGACAGCTCTACTTCGATGCCATCTGTCACCGTATCACGAACAGGACGAGACAGCTAAGATAGTACACAAAACATAAAATACAGATATCATTTCCTATAAGAGTCACACCAGTTCACAGTAACTAGACTTCCTACACTTCGTCCTGCTGTTGCGTTGAGCAAAAGCGCACAGATGAGCAATGTAGCCGAACCAATCCAACAGCGCAGATGAAACATGTTGCACTTCTATTGCTATTCCTTGGCAATGGAAAAACTTCCCATCAAAAATTCAGGCTTTTATACTAACAACGATCAGGTAAACGTAAAACAGATTTGGTCAACTTATGTGCATGCGATGGTTGTGCATCTAATTTGTCACATGACAAGCTTTTAGCTGCAATTTCAGGCCATTTTAATGAGCAAATAGAAGTGAAATTACACAATAGGGCTGTTTGCTCGATTACATTACAAGGTTCGAGGTTGTTCAAATTTTGCTTGTGGTGAGAAATAGTACAAAGAATGTTTGTTCTGTAATCAAATCAAACAAAATTTGAACACGTGCCGGTTTCCATCGAATGCCATCTGTTATATGAACCAAAGATTAGTTCCGTTGTGTGACAAGTGAGGTCGCTTTTTATCCACTCATTTAAATAATTTGCGCAACAGATGGCGCTTGCAGTACCATGTTCAAAACTATGGGCTGCTGATCTTATATAAAGGTAAAAATAAACTAAATTCTATAAAATTAATTTTACCAATCAGATTAAGATAAAAAAAATTGAAGTAACACATCTATTTCAATAAATATGATTATTTATTATGTTGAAAGAAAATCTGAAAATTTATACATAATGTCAAAAATTCGGTTTTTATGAGGCAAGGAGAGTAAGCATTTCGATAAATTTAGGCCATCCAAGGACAAATCTATTATACAAAATGAAGGCATGTTGAATGTACAGTTCACGCTCAGTAATTCGCACTACACTGAGTGCGAATTATAGAAAAAAAATTGATTTGTTTTTAAACTTTTTCGAACGATTTGGGCGATTCCGGGTGATTCCAGGCGATTCCGGTCGATTCCGGTCGATTCCGTACGATTCCGGACGGTTCCAACGACTCCACACGATTCCGACGATTCCGGACTATTCCGGGCGGTTCCGGCTTGTCGGATTGAACCTTCCCTTCGGAACTGGGTCCGAAATTTGTTGGAATCGTCCGGACCCAGTTCCGCTTTTTTGTGCGTGTTGCCCAACTCTAATGCCCGTAGCGTAACGAAAAAGGTTGACAATCGAAAAATAACGCTTGTTGTTGTAAACAAAAAAAGTGTTTGGTTTTCTTCATTTTAGACGAGTATAATAAAAAAAAACTTGAGATCATTTAGTGTTAAATTGATATTTTGCACTGCAGAAGCATACTTACAGCAATTTCGCTCGCCGATGGGTGGACTAAAATCGGTCAACCGAAAAAAGGAGCGTTACAATGTGTTATATTTCATCTGTAAATCTTTTCGTTGCGGTGGTTTTCCGGAGTGTCTGGCAGCTGTTGACACAAAGGTTATACATTTTGTTATTTTGGAACGTATATTTTGTTGGTTGGGAATGCCGAACGAAATGTCATTTGCTAAACATAAACAAACAGCAGTTTTTGCCGGGCACAAAAACTCCTAGATCAATAAAGTAGGTATGGCTACATAACCGGTATGCCACACTTAGGGGAAAAGCAGTTGTTCAATCGATTCATCAAATGTTTTAGTTTAAGGTACCCTTTGCCGGATTCCAAAATGGTCACACAGCGTATGTCGACGGAGGACGTGGAAGCGTTCGTCCACGAGCATCTGAAGGAGGATTTACGGATGTACGAAACGCAATTGAAGCTAATCAACGCAGAAATAATGGAGTATGTGCAGTTAAAGAATATGATCGAAACAATCTTGGGGCAGGAACGACGCGAAGAGTTCAAGACGCAGGTCAACATCGGTGGGAACATGTTCATGAAGGCACGTGCTGACAGCGTCGAACACATACTGGTGGACGTTGGGCTAAAGGTTTATGTAGAGTTTACGATTGAAGAAGCTTCACGGTATGTGGACGTGAAAATCAAAGTGTTAACCAAACAGGCAGACACTATTCGCGACAAAAGCATCGAAACGAGAGCCAATATTAAGCTCGCTCTGCTTGTGATAGGCGACTCACAGCGACTTCACACGATGCACGACAATCGGTGAGGTTTATCAAACGGTAAAATAAGCTGAAAGAATAAATACACAATTTATGGTTAACTAATTACCTCACGATTCAGTTTAATTGCACAAGGAGAGCTTTAAATGGAATCGTTTCGACACAACAAACGATTGTTGTTTCTGTTGATCGCTGCACATTGGCTGTCATCCTGTGAAGGTCATTAAGATGTCAAATCGGTCCGAATGACATCACCTTCTCTTGAAGTCATCTGACAGATGATAAACAGGTTGTAAGCAAAAGGAAAATTATGTCTAGACATAGTTCGGCGTAATAATAGTTTTCTGTGGAAGATTTAGGTAATTATCTCGCTTAAAATGTGTGCAAATTGTAACGACACCCTTTAGCTTTGTTCCCTGACTTTGTTTCACGATTGAAAAAAACAATCCAAGCCATTGCAACTGCCGCAACATGATGTTGATGGTAGCAATGTCCTCGCTGTTTTGTTGGAATTAGCTGTAACATGTTTTCTCTGCTTCCAGTTCGCAAAGTGAAAAATCTGCGTGAAAATCTCTTCCTATGAAAGCGGTACCGTGCTAGCTGCGGATAGGATTGGCAAACGGGTGTCCTTGATCGACCACTTAGAGGGCGGTTCCGATTGCGCACATCGGAAGCTACCCCCGCCACACAATGGATTTGGTAGACATTGACAAGGTGTTGGACGATCTTGAACTGAACGAGGACGACGGCAACAGCGTTGCGACGAGGCCAGCGGGTGAGTGTGATAGATTGTGGAGGTAAACAGCGCATTGCGATGATCCTCTGTGTGCTTTGTTACAGACGCCAAGGCCACAGTGAATGGCACGGCAGCGGATCCACAGTCGGCAGTGGTAGCTGCTCTCGGACCGGCGACAGCTGCGCAGGAAAAGCTAAAATTTAAGGCCAACGTAGTTAATGTGTCAACCGTGTTTTCAAGTCTGAACGAGTATGTGAACGCGGGCGGAACAGAGTTGGGCGGAGCGACGAAGCATGTGAGCCTCCCGGACTCGCATGATCTGGGCATACCCAGTGAGCGGAAGCCACTCCTGACTCCTCCGTCGACCTCTTCGATTTCATCGGAAGTGAAAACATCCTCCGCTGCGGCTACGTCATCCTCTGTGCCGACTTCCCCACAGCACGTCGCGTCCACTCCGGCAACATCGCCCGATTCTTCTGCCTCCTCGGTGTCCTGCTGTTCGTCACGGGTCGCTTCCTCATCGGCATCGTCTTCTGCGCATTCTTCTTCCGCGTCGTCGTCATCGTCGTCGGCGTCCAGCAGCGATGTGGAAGAGGCCGACAAGCAGCAGGAAGCCAAAGGGCATGAGCTGGCTCATGAAAAGCTTCCCGAAGAGCTATCGTCCCTGAGCGGTGATGATTACGTGCTGGACACATCGTCGATGACCACGCTGGCCACCACCAATGAGGGAGGGGCACGAAAGGGCACGACGGCTGGCGATGCACAGGATACGTCGGCGTTCTCTTACAAGAACAGCCTGTACTCGGACACGCTGAGCAATGATGTGATAAATTTGGAAGGAATCTCGTCCATCTCCTCCATTGTGGCCGTCGATCTGTCGCGAAGCGGCCAGGTGCCGCTGGTGCGCGAAACCAATGAAGTGGTGGAGGGAGCGCCAGTAGCAAAGGATGAGATAGAAACGACGGCGCAGGACGATGTGGAACGGCCGGGCAAGCCGCACGAGGGCGAAGATGCTCGTAAACCGGTGATAGGGTTCGAATCGACGATGGACGATGTGTCCGACACGGAGCTAGAGAGCTATCTGCAGGAGCTGGAGGAGTTTGATTTTCGCAGCGTGAATGTAGAATCTGCGATGCCACCGAAGCCAAACGCAGAGTCCGTTACCGAGTTAGACCCTGCGGTAACCACAGAATCACAGCAACCGGAGATTGATGCCCCTGCTGGTGGAGATGTAGAGCACGGTTCAATGATCGTGCAAGATCGCGCTGCAGATGAGAACAGTATCGATAGTCGTAGTGATGATGAAATCAGTCCCAGTTCCTCCCGTGGCGAGAACGAGGACGATCTGATCTCGCAAGCATCTACGCTGGAGTTTAACGATTTGGCGATGGGCGCAACTGCGGCAGTGGTCGCAACAACACCAGTAGCTGCAGCCGTGGATCCATCGGATAGAGCCCTGGCAGCAGCGTCGGAGTTGGAAATTCCCATCCCAATCGATACGGAGGAACCGGGTGACTTTACGCTGGATGAGGATGGAAGTGAGATAAGGTTCATCGATTGTACGGAAACGGAGTCGGAGCGTCGGTTGGGACAGTCGGCTGCCGGCGAAGATGATCCGGCGAACGTTGTGCCGCATCCGGAACGGCCAACCTCGCTAGAACTTGGCAGTGTGGCCGTGGTGAACGAAGCCGGCTTGACGGATGGTGGCATAGCAGCCTCCCCCGGACACACGCCTCCTTCATCCCGCGTTATCGTTCCCGAGCAGGGGCTTGCACTATCTTCCACAAGCTCGGACGATTTTGGAACGTCGATCGAAGCACGGACCGCATCACATGCAGCGGAAGAGGAAGCAGCGTCACGGCTAGCCATTGCCGATCCGATTCAATCGCCGATAGCCGCTCCAGTGCCGGTCGTCCCGCTGCTAAGCCCGGCACAGGCACAGCTCGGCAAGATACAGCCGTTCTGGGTGCCGGACAATTCAACCAAATTCTGCATGCAGTGTAACCAAAAGTTTTCCGTCATCAAGCGACGCCACCACTGTCGGGCATGCGGTCAGGTGCTCTGTTCGACGTGCTGCTGTCTGAAGGCCAAGCTGGAGTACCTGGGCGACGTGGAGGCCCGGGTGTGCATCGAGTGCGACGTGATACTGAGCATTCAGCAGCAGCAGGCGATGGAGGCCGAACAGTATCAGCTGGCGGGAATGCAGAGTGGCGATAGCCGCAGCAGCCTGGCGGTGTCCGGTGCCAGCGGTCAGCGGCAGCCAAATCCGAACAACCCGATGGAGTACTGCTCGGTGATTCCTCCGTTGCAGCAGGCCGCCGCCAGCAACCAGCCCCAGTCGCCCATCTCGGTGATGGTCCCGGTGGGAGTGTTGAAGCGTGCGGGAGCCCCTAGGAACATGCGCAAGGATAAGAACGTCATCTTCAGCGACGGTATACGGCCGGGGTGCGATCTGACCGAGCTGGATCAAAACTGGGACGCCGTGCCGACCCGCACCTCGCCCCCGAGAGGCCGCAAACCGAGGGTCCAGACACCGCCCGGTGGGGAGGATGACGTTAACGCCATTCCGCGCGTTGGCGGCCAGTTGGCGTCGCTGATTCCGGCCGAGGAAAACAAACTTCCACCGGTGCTGAAGCGAATCAGCCCCACGGAGAGCAAGCTGGTGGAGATCGAAAACGACGCATCGTTGCTGGAGGGATTGCGCGAGGTAACACTGACGTTCGCGATCCAGAAGAACTTCCACGTGCTCGTGACGGTGGTGGAGCTGGCGTGCTGCATCAATCGAACTGTGATCAACTTCACGACCCGCGGGCTGCACTACGTGGGCCAGGACGAGATAATCATCCTGCTCGTGCTGGGCGATTCGCGCGTGCTTCCGAAGGACATTTTCGTGCACCTGAACGAAATCTACTGCGAGGCAGACCGGGGCCACATCATCACCGAGCTCGGGTTTTCGCCCGCCCGGTCGAACAACTTCCTCGGCTCGAAGAACCACGGCGGGTTTCTGTACGTGCGCCCGACCTACCAGTGCATGAAGGCGGTCATCGCGCCCGAAGCTCCGTACTTGATCGGCATCCTGATACACCGGTGGGAGGTGCCGTGGGCGAAAATACTGCCCCTGCGGCTGATGCTGCGCCTCGGCGCCCTCTACCAGTACTATCCGTGCCCGCACGTGAGCGAACGGGAGCGCGAATCCGTGTACGTCGAGATTGCGCAAACGATCGTGAACCTGCTGGCGGACTTTCGGCACTTTAGCTACACCATTCCGAGCGTGCGGGGCATGGTGATCCATCTGGAGGATCACAAGACGAGCATCCTGATACCGCGCAACCGCTACGAGCAGATGGTGAAGGTGGTGGACGGGTCCAGCGAGCAGCTGATGGCGGTGGGCGGCAACTTTAGCAAACTGGCGGACGGCCATCTGGTGTGCATACAGAACACGGAGTCGGGATGCCCGGAAGCGACGCAGTACACGACGCAGGCGATCGACATCGAGAGCCAACCGCGCAAGGTGACCGGAGCGAGCTTTCTCGTGCTGGACGGTTCGCTCAAGCCCAACTCGGGCCTGACCGGCCGGTGCACCATCCTGGAGGATGGGCTGCGGGTGCTGATACCGCCGGTGAAGCTGCAGCTCGTCAAGGAGGCGCTGAAAGCGATGAAAGACTATCAGATCGTGTGTGGGCCGACCGAGGGAGACGACAGCCAGAAGGAGCTGGTGTCGATCGAGTGGACGTCGAACGATTTGAACTTCAACATAGGCGTCACGTCGCCGATCGATCGGAAGGCGTTCGACGGTGTGCCAAGCATTCGGGTCCACCGGGGCACGGACTATTCCAACTCGAACCACATCATCCGCTGGACGGAGGTCTTTATTTTAAAGGTAGGGTGTAAACGGTAGTGATAACAGTGTAAAAGATCGTTCCTAACAGCCGTATCAACATGTATCTCTTCCAGGGAGACGAAGAATCTAACCATCCCGGTGATCCGATCAACATGTCGAAGATTTCGGAAACGGTCGCCAAAACGGCTTGCAAGGCACTGGTTGAGTATCTGGATCTGCTGGCGTCAAACGGACACACCAAACTAGCCCTGCGGATTAGCTCCAATCGCGGTCAGGTATGGCGATGCGCGCGTTACCCCTCTCCTTGTAAGGATTCGTGTAAAAAAAAAGGTGAAAACTTTTCTTTTTTCCCACCAGATGGCGTACGTGGCGGGAAGTGGCGGAAACCAGCTAGCTCCTCTATATTCGAACGCGCTCGGACAGGCGGTGATGGAGCTGCTGGAACGGCAGGCCACGGCGCTACATCTCGATCTGCACGATATTGTATTCGAACTGATATTCCACATTCTTGACAAGTAGTTATTCAAACGCTAAGGACTGAATCGACCCGTGCGTGGTCCCTGAACCTGCGACCACAGCCAACCTGTGAGCCTATACGATATGTTCGAAAAGTATCGGTTGGTTTTTCTTTTGCGGTTCCGTTACGTTTTGATTAGAAGATTGCTTCTTCGTGTTTTTCATTCACCAACCAGGCCGGCAGTTGGCCGGCATGCCGGGTCTCTCCAAAGAGCGAATGTATTGAGGATTGTATTATTTGCTTCGAACAAACCAACCCCTATAATAACCAAGTGCTAGCCTGGCCGCCCAGGTAGAGTAAAACGGACGCGGTCACACATTCACGGGGTGCATAGCAAACCGAAGTAGTCGACAAAAGTCGAGCGGGATAGAGAGGAAGGAAACGTTCACACCAGGGTGCACACCGTGAGTTATATAGAGTATATATAGAGTATACATATATACATAGATATAGATATATATATTTCTTATATATAGTTAAAATTATTGAAAGGAAGAGAGCCAGTCACCAAGTTTATTATGTCGCTGTTTATAGGTAGACGCGGTGGAAGGGGAGGTATATTTATATTTGATTTGGAAGTTTTAGTGCCGACGGACAACAACAACAACAGAAACGGGATTGACGCAATATAATGGCAGCAAATTGGCATTGCAATGATAGTTATTACATTCAAATCGGAACGTTGGCCCAAGTTGCAAGCATGATAATAGCAAATATATTAGTGCACGCGAGTGCACCTACCACGTATTGCAGAGGTGTAAGCGTGATCTTTTAACCCTTGTTGAGAATGCGGTTCGAATCGTACGAGTCATTTTGTTTAGTTTGGTTTGTGTATAATTTTAATCTATTATTGATTTAACGCGCTAATAAATTGTTTTATTCTTCTGTAACGAAAAGCAATGCATCTTAACCGTAGGACAAGCTGTGGCGGCTTCATGGTCTGTGTCCGTTAAAAGCTGCAGTCGAGCGATTAACACGACTAGTAGATGGATGAGCAAGGGTCTGCGCATAACAACAGCAAACACGATAAAATCCGTAACTTCTTCCTACCTAATTACGTCAGTCACGCGGCATAATTAACTATTGCGCGGGTACACTGCGGCCTGTACATGCCCAACCGTTTGCCCTATCTACTACTACTACTGCTGGAAAAGGAAACAAATGCGTACCGCGCTCGGGCATAACTTGTGCCAATGGCCCTGGAAAAACGTACGGCCCTACAGCTGACGATGGCGGCGGAAGGCGGGAAGGCAACTGACGGTGACCTCTTGAGCAGCATTCCATCCAATCACTCAAACGCTCGCTAGGAGAGTGCATACAGCCCCCATTTGCATATATCTGTGTGTAGAGAGAGAGCGAGAGAGGGTGCAGGGCAGCGTTGCAGCAGCTTAAGATTTTGCAAGCTGCATGCCCTCCAGATCTCGCAGCGTGATCCCGAAGGGAGAGTGGGGCGCGAGGGAGTGCAGCAAAGGCAACAAAAATGAAGGTGCGCGCGCGCTCCCCGTGAGCAACAACCAATCGTCCAACAAGAATAATAACAATCATCTTGCAACAGCAGCAACAGCAGCAGCAGCAGTAAACCAAACAACAGAATCGTAGCGAGTGCGCGGGACGGCAGTGCGTCTGCGATAAGCGGACCGGTGCCCCACGGTAGGAACGGGAATGGGAGGAGGCCGGACGGACAAAACAAAACAAGAACCACAAATGGATGCATACACAACACGAGCAGCGCGAAGTGTGCGGGTGGTGCGAGCAGCCAGGGCCAAGATGGCAAAGTAAAGAAAACCTCCTCCCGCCTCTAGCATTACAAATGACATACAATAATGTGCGCCCTAAAGCACACTTTCGCTTCGAAACGCCTTCGGTGCTGGGTGCCCAAGGCGGTTAGAGAGGGAGGTTGCGATCCTCTTTGCATTGGTTGCCAGCGCGAAACGGTACTTTTTATTATTAAGGATCATCGATCTCTCCGCGTGCGATCTCGCCACCCTCTCGGCGTAACGGGGCTCGGCGTCGGCGTGCTGGCCCTTTTCCCGCGCAATCGCGTCGAGTCATGACGATAATGAGCCCGAACAGATGCCGATGATGATCGCGCGCCTTCATGACGATGATCCTGTTTGTCGAAGATGTCGAGAGGCTTCCGGCGGGGAGGGGACGCCGACGCGCTGGAGCAGCCAGCTGAAGGACAGCGAGCATCGCGTCGTCTAACGTTGCAAGATATCGAATGTTTTATTAGTACATACACATTCACCCCTACCGATCGCGGAAGATCGAGTACGATGCTGGCTGAGGATTAGAAGACACACGGTTGTTGCAGTAGGAGCCACTCACTCACTCGCTCGCTCGCTGGAGTGGCAGCTGGCCAGATGGTGCGAAAGAAATTCACTTCTCAGTTGCGCAGTTTTTGCAAGAGCCCTTCACGCGCCGGAGTGCCAACCGGGGTTGGAGGTTTTTTTTCTGTCTGGGACGGGAAGATGATCGCTAGCAGCAGATAGTCTGACACCCACTGTCACGGTGCAGCAGCAGCAGCGAGGCAACGTTACGACTGATCTTTGAGATGAAAATGAAGAAAGCAGCGAATAAAACCCACAAGAAATGGAAAATGAACGATTGTCATTCCGCCGGGACCGGGCAATATCATGAAACGGCGCTCAACAGTGGGTTGGAGAGGAAACAACACCTGGACATTTGTAAGTATTATAATTGCTGCTAATGCTAAAGTATTTTTGAATATTTTTTTCCTAATTAAAACTTTATGCGCAAGATTAATGAACAATTGCGGTGCTCTATCCAGCAAATCAGGCGCCAAAAAGCAGTAATCATTTAATATTAAATTAGATTGCTCATTAAATATTACTTGTGATATTATTGAAATGTATCCGACATCTTCAAATGTATTGATTGATTCTATGTATCTACCAAATTCGATAGTTTACAAACGACAAAAGCATTAAGTAGACTGCGCATGCGACATTTCGGGCATTTATAACATCCTTATAAATCTACAGTAAGGTCAGATGATTGAATGGTCTGGCTATCCTTCATTGCAGTCCGAATTAAAAATAAATTAACACAATGTCCAAAATCAATGATGCCATAGGTCATAGACCATATGTCATGTGAGGAGTAGTACACTCTTTCCTAACTACACGAAATCGCAAAAAGCCGGAACGAACTAGAAATATTCGCATCAAATACAATTGTTCATTGCTCATTGCTCATTATTAGTACAATATGGCAACCTATTAAGACTACGAAGTTAAATTATCTTTGGTAGTTTTTAGTTAAATGTTTATCCTCGTAAAAACTGAATGCCCAGGTTTCCGAGGTTCAGAAGTCTTTGAGAACATATTAAAAACGTAAGCTGACACACTGAAGTTGCAAACGAACTTTGTGTGCTTGAGCGACGCATTCATCAGATTTTGCGAGGCATATGATAATTGGGGCTCTCATCCCTAGAGATCCATCCAACAAAATGTGCAGAGGAACGATAAGAGAGTTTCATAGTTAAAACTGGTGAAGCATGACCAATAGAAAATCACCCAAGGTTCCCGGTTAAGATGTGCTACCATGGTTTTAAATTACGCTAAACCATTTGATCATGTCAAGTGTCCGGGCAAAGTAAACGAGAAAGAAAGCGTTTTTTTAAATAATTTTTCAAAACCATTTTTCACATTTTTAATAATTTGATGGGGAGTGTTACTTCTAATCTATGGGGAAATCTTTTTTTGATTTATTTGATGTTAAAACACGATTATGAATGTAATAATTATATATGTTATTTCATATTGATTTGTTGGATTCGTTAGGACCTGTTCCGAGCAAGTTTATAAGATATAGGAACAAAAACTTTAAATAGCTTGCTTGTTAAATGTTAAAGGCCTTTTTGACTTAAAATGTCATATTTATATTCATTTATTTTCTCTTATATTTTCCCTCATTTGTTACGTGCACATGATGCATATCTTTTTATGTCCACTAACCATCCCATCGTGTGCGCTGTGATCCATTCGGCGCAACAACCAGCGGCGCAGCGAAAGATAGTTGCGATCAAGGGCCAAGAGGGCTTGCTCTGAGTAGCAAACATTATGCAAAAGGACCCTCACGCCCGCGACAACCGTGCGGGAGAAGTGCTGCCACCGACCGGGAAAGTGGTGAGGCATTTTCAACATTTTCCTAGCCAACTTTGTACGAGCGGACCGCTGTGATATCTCTGGTCTGTTGCTGGCGTAAGCCGCTGCAGCACGACGACTGTCCATGGGTCCATCCGGGGCATCGGCATCGGTTCGACAGGGCGACCAGGGCAAGGGGAAATAAATTAAAACTGATCCTCGCACACATTTATGACTCCTGTTCGGTTGCCGGGCAGGATCGATCAATCTTCACCGGCCGCAATCGTATCACCGGTGTGCTAATCGTCTGCGCGGGTTTCTGCCACAGGCGAAACGAACGGGCGTGCGTGAGCCGGGTGCACGGGATGGAGAGTCTTTGGGAGTGAACGTGGCAGTGGGGCTGACTGACACTAATGTAAAGTTGACGCACGCAGCCCGGCCTTTGGCAGACTTAATCCATAAACAGTCAAAATGTCACTTTAAGCATGCGAGAAAAAGTGTCCCGCGCCCCGCATCATCTCGGGTGAAGGGGACGGACGGACGGGTCAGTGTGTGGCCACTGTGCCGTCGCCGGACGGATCTATGCCAGTTGACGGTGGACACCAGTTGGCAGCTGACGGTGTGTGTGTGTGCTATCTCAATCTCGCGAAACACAAGCGTGTCTCGGATGTTCCCGGGCGCGACATTAACGACACGCCGGAATTGCACCCAATGGGTGGGATGAGTGGGTGGACGGATCGGTCGAGCAGTCGTACCCGGGAAAGAAGATCAATCAATTGCAAGCAGCTGCTAGTGAACGGATTGGAAGGTTCGATTTCGTCCGAGTATGTTGCTGTCCCTATGCTGAACTACACAAGCCGTACAAGTTTGAATGCATCGCCTACGATCGCACCGAAGTCCATGTCAAACGCACAGAAGCCCATAGTCGGCTGTTATCTTCGCGTGAGAGTTCTTCTGCAACGCGGCCTGGAGCGTTGTCCAATCGCCCGCAAAAAGATTGTTCACAGAACCATTTTAGCTTATCGCAAACACCACCAAAACACGTCAAGAAACACTGTGCAGAAGCGTCCAAGAACGTCCGGGCAAAGAGCGCGTGTGGTGTGAGCGAGAAGATGGAGATAAAATTTATTTCATAATTAAAATTAATTATCTCAATTAATCTCACGCGCATCGAACCGTACCGCATCCGCGTGGCAAGAGCGTGCGGCCAAGAAGCTGCCGTGCGTTTGCATTGCCGGCTTCCCGAGCGTTCCGTTGCGGCTACTGGCGGCTAGAGCTTGCCTGTCTTACCTGTCTCTCGATTGTGGCTCGATTGTGAAGCGTTGTGGCCCGAGTTTGCGGCCCTTAAGCGGCCAAGATTTAGCAGGGTGAGATAAGCAAAAGGACGATGCTGTGGGGCGTTGGTGTCAGATTGATCGCGATGCCATCGCGATGGAAGCCCCGTGGAACGCCCCTTCTATCAGCACGGTGCGGAGGGGCTGGCCCTAATTCACGCTCAATTAGTAAGTGGTGGGAAAGAGGCTGACCATAATCTAGGGCTCATTTCTTCCCGGGTGAACGGGGGAAGATAGGTGAAAAAATGGATGGGTTGATAGAGTGAAGCAGTAGAAGCATCCATCATCATCGTACGCTGTATGGATGGCAAAGATAATGAGAGAGAGAAAGAAAGAGTAACGGAGGAAAGATAAAGCACAAGAGATGTTTGAAAGATGTGGATCGGGTTAGAGGAGCATATGCAGTAAAAATATTACAAAATAGTACACTTGTTAACCTTCTTGAGTATTTCTCTGGGTTCTTATTAAAGCGCAACAAACAGAAACTGCATGCGACGGTTATTAGCTACAGTAGGTTCTATGATACAGTTCTACAAATTGATGTAACAAAGTGAGATGATCTTTAGGTTATCTCAGAACCAACTCGCCAGCCTCGGGGCCCCAACGTTCATCCTTCCGGGGGCCCTTGTCGCTAGTACTCTGTCCATACGGCATACTATAGACTAGCGATCTACGGGGCCCCTAAGTCGGCGGGGCCCCAGGCGACCGCCTAGTCCTCCTACCGTTAGATCCGCCACTGAATCAAACGGCTGTAAAGCCTTTTTTGTTTAAATTTCAACAAAACCAATAATCTATGGGACACGATGAATAAATCGTGAGGCGAGCCCAAAAAATTATGGGAACTGACCAATAAATCGTGGGAAACCCTACAAACATTTAACCAATTCATGAAATTAAAAATCATTATATCCTTAGTGTTTAGTGATTGTTGGAAACTGTTATAAGGTTCCAACAAACTGTCAGCTAAGGCGATGTTTTGTGTATGGACATAAGCATAAAAAGGGAGAAAACCGTGCAAAATGGGATAATTGCGATAAAAACACCCAAGAGCGAAGATAACGGAGAATAAATAAATAAACTAATTTTTTGGTGCACCCTCAGTGCTTACCTATCAAATTCACTTTGTTCTCTTATTTTTTGGTTAGAGCGCCAGTTTCTAACAGTGATGACTGAACATTCAACCCTCGGTTTATTGACCCTTATGTTCATGCCTATGGAGCAAATACAGAAAAACTAATTTTCTTCTTTGGCAGCATTGTTACCATTATGATGCAATTTATTTTAATCCGGCTTAACAATTTAAGATCTATGCCAAACCAAAAAAAATGTATTAAATTTTTGTATCAGACAACTACGATCTGCAAAGCACTGATAGTTGTAAGCAGTGTTGTTAATTGTCGACATTTTTTTATGATATTCGCAGTAAGCGGGTGTCAAAACCATTTTTTGATCATGATATTCATAGTTACCATGACACGACTTTCCAAAAGCGACAATCATTTGTGCATTAACAATCAATGCTTTTGCGATGACATGATTGCAAAAAATGTAGAATGAATGTCATTTGACATTTTTCAGTGAGAATCCAGAACTGCTTAATCGTGCGTTTACCGATACTAAGCCATTAGACCACTTGATATTTTCACTCAGTGAACCAGGAAAATGGCATTCTCTTACAGGAGTATAGAAATTCACGCGAAAACACGAAAAAAGGACCCATTTTTGATGAAGATCTAGTTCACTTGTTGTACGGCAAAATCAAAAAGTCAAATGATTGTAGCAGAAAAAATATCTTCGTGTCAAATGATATTTTTTTCCGTGATTGTCAAATGAATGCGTGGATCTAGAATGCGATGCTTCAAAAAGTATCATTTTGTAAAATTTTATGTCGACGACTATCACCGTTCGCAACACTGGTTGTAAGCATTAAATTTTATTTATTTATTTGTTTATTCACTTATTAGTACAATCTACTTGCAATGTTTAAAATAAACTGAATTTAAAATGAAAAGAAAAGAAGAAGAAAATAAAAAAACGATTCAAGTAACTTTGTCTTGAGCTCAAGATAACAGACTCAGATACGAGTAATCAGAATGAAAATATAAACATGTTTTACATCAATGCTTGTTAATATAAATGACATGTTAAATTTAATCAATTCGCAAAATGCAAAAACCATAATAACCTCGTAACATTTAAAAACGACCAAACCTTATTGCTAAAAAATATCTATCATTACATTCACCGAATTTTATTGTATGGATCAACGAAAGCCCAAAGCAATAAATAGCTCATTATAAACTACACTGCGAACTATATTGACCCCTCAAAGCTATATCCGATCAGCTTTGGTTAAACAATTACAAACTAACATTTGATTCGCATCATATAATGCTGATTGGAGCTGAATGGCTGTAACGATGTGGCAGTAGGGCATTGCACCGATGCGACCATAAAGTTCTGAACCGTTGCCATAAAGTTAACCGAGGCTGATGATAGGGATGCAGTATCAATCAACCGGCTCCAGCCAATAATGGACACAACAAGTTGGAGAACTGCAGAATGACTTTTGGGAGGATGTTTTAGGGATCTGTTGCATAGTTTTTGGGAAGGATCACACACCGATGATGCCAAAAACATCCGGGTAAGCGTAAAGGCATTCATTTGTATCTAATGAAGTCCATAAAATCTGAGCGGGTTTCAGAGACAGGTCTTCGGCAACGGCAAATACTATGGATGTTGGATATTCAAAATACGCATAAACATTAAGTTAAACTTCCAAAGATATTGGTATTAAATTTTCCTTTTTCAAAAACCCCAAACTTTGAAGTAAAAAAACCAAACCTTCCAAAATGTAAAGAAAATCATAAATTGTTTATGTTACCGCTCCTTAGAATGCAGCTGCCCTTAATTCCGATACCGATTATAGCCGTTCCGGGTACCAATATAACCGCTCCATCAAAGCGGGATTAAACCCATCTCTTTGGCCGGGCAAAACTTCGCATTAGTCGCGCGGGTTTGGCACCATCGGCACCGGTGCGTTTATCCTACCGGGGCCGCTGGATGAATGGACGATCGGCATTGAAACGTGAAGGCGTGAACAATTACTTGACGCGCTTCACACAGGCTTTTTGTGCACAAACGAATACCGCAGCTAATAAAGAACGCAACATCGGCAGGGATTCTTCGGGCCGCGGAAAAGAATGAAAAGAAAGCACAGTGCCGGCACTGGCACAGGACGCGATTCAACCAATCCCGCGGCCGGTCGTGGAATTGAATCATTAATTTTAATCATTTTACCCTCTTCACTTGATGCAACGAGACGCTGACGGCGAGGCGATGCAGGGGGGGAATTTCACTGTCCTCCTATTGTCCGGGCGGGTCAAGGACCAGCCCCGAGCAGGCGTGAGCACCTGTACACGGTGTGGCAGTAGTAACCGGCAGCCAGCTGTTGGAGCGCGTTTTTACTGGCTCAGCAAGCAGTTTTGATTGATATCAACCCCCGGCCCTTGGGAGCTTTCGTGGGAAGTGGTCGTCCGGTGGGCTAATTTTGCCTCCCCACTGGAGGGAGGGGAGTAGGCCGGACAGCAGGCTCGTTGATTGTAACGAGTTGGGCCACACGATCCGCAAAAGAAGCCAGTAATCTGTCATGCTTTGATGTCAAACAGTGTGCACTTTGCGCGTTGGGCCGGTTTGGGCGTTGTGGGAAGGATTCGGACGAGTGATGTAGATCCTTGGGTAGGAGCGCGTTAATTTCTAGCCCCTATCCAGAGCCCGCGATACAGTGCACTTATGTGCCACGCACACTCGAAACACATTGAATAATGTGTCTTTACCGGTCGCTAGTTTATGCGTCAAGAGTAACGCCTGAGCGTCGGTCCGTTACATGAGTGGCGCAAACAGAGATTGGATTATCCTGCGCCAATCCGGATGACTATGAAAGATTGGTTCGTTCCATTCAATCCCCTCGTGAGGTACTGTAGCACCGTGTGGAGCGTTGGGGTACTGTTAATATTGTGAGCAGAAAGGGCACTGCAGCGCGCCGGCCAACATTCGATTTGTGGTGATTTTTCCTGCTGAAATCTACCACCCTACCCACTGCCCTGATGAGCCCCTTTTGGGAAATGGCAACGACACGGCACACCAGTTCATAGACCTTTCTTTTCCTTCGGCCGGTCGGCCCGAGTTCCACCCGAGTTTACTTGTACACATCCATTCCAATCAACGGCGTGTCAGCGATCACTTCGGGACCATCCATCTTCCAACGATCTCGATCTCATTTCAAATCACTCTAATCTATGCTATCACGCAACCAAAGGGAAGGGGGTCATGGGGACTGGGCAGGGAAAAGTGGCATCCCGTTGCGCTGCAACGAGCAAATGGTTGCGCTGCAGAACGGTTTACGAACTCTGTGCTGCAACAAACGTTACAAAATAGTTTCTATCTGCCCCTGAGGGATCTGTGGATTCGGATTCGGATGGTCGGTGGAAGCGGTCGGTTGAGAGCGGGCAGAAAGCTGGGCAGAGCAGTCTCGAAGCATTTTAAATGAGATGCATTTCTTGCTCGGTTACAATCTACCTGGCAGGGCGGTTGGGCGATGTCAAGTATCCGTTGGAGCCCTTCAGCTCACAGTCCGGCACAGTCAGTTTCCTTCCCCAAGAAACGCTCCGTGACGTGTGGGTCTGAAAGTTGGCCAATAATTATGTTTCCTCGGCGCGGTGGAAAGCGGGTTCGGATTTCATTTAAAAAAAGTCTTTAAGCCAAACGGGTGGCTTCGAACTTGTCTTCGGCTCGCCCAGCCCAAACCTGCTTTGCGACTCGCTCTGCAATTTGTTGCATTCAAATTCAATTATCCTGCGCGTCTCGCTCGATCGGCGGTACATGGTGCACAGGTATACGACCTCAAATACGTCCGCAGAGGTTTATAAATATCTCACCCAAACTGGCTTCGGAGCGTCATTGCACAGCGAGTGCTCAAATTTCTCGCATGGAATATCACAACAATTATCTACGCGAGGTGCAATTACAATATATCAAATGAATCTATCCAAAACTGTGTGCCGTGCCCGCCTCTGTCCCTGCGACGATCTGTGCGCCAATTGTCTGTCAGCAGATGGTGATCGTAAATTCGCCTCGCCTCGAGGATGTTGTGCCGCAAATGTCATGTGCTGCAGCGCGCTCCTGTTGCACCAAATTATTTCTAATAAATTGTCACGGAATTGATAGTGACACGATCGCGATCTCACACCCTAGACGCGATCCTGTGTTTGCCAGCCAACGGACGCGGTGGGGGGGGATATCGGGTGTTGTGCCATTTTGCTTGTGAAACCAACGTCACGCCGCTGTAACACGAGAGTGCCCCGTGCGCAAGATGAGCTGCGGCGAGTCACAGGAAGGGATCCGTGATGATCTATTTTCCCGTAGCTCGTAATGTGTGTCCGTCTGTTTCGAATGTGGATTTCACGCATTTGATTAATGCTGGCTGGCAGCGGAGGGAAACGTTTCAACGAGATTTTAATTAATGCTCGAAACATTAGCGCGACATATGGGTGTTGGTGCGCGTTGGGTTGTGAGTGGGTGTGCAGGGGTGGGCACGAAGGGTTAGGAGGTGCTTTTTATGCAATTTTAGAACGACGCAGGGAGCTCTAAGCACACCCGGAGATGTCGGACGAGCGGTGTGGCATCAAATTTGTCTGCACGTGGAGATATTTAAGACAAGAAGTAACACTAAATGGTACGTGCGAAGGTCAAATGCGTCAATCGGTTCAAATTGCGCAGAAATGCAGCAGGCAGTACTGAAACGCGGTACTGTGATAGATAGTCGGTTTTGAAATATTGAGAATTATGTTTTGTTTTCGGTGATCAAATTCTAAGGACAAACGAATTTTGTATTTGGAACTGAATTTTGGCTTGTAGAAAACTGTTTTGGTTGGTTTGGTTACGTTTTATTATAATTATGACATTATTTGCATTTATTTTATTTATTTTATTCACACTTATTTGCCTAACTCGCGCTGGGGCTTTTGACTTTTTAAGTAACACCTTAGATGAGCTTATTAGCTACATATTCAATCAAAAATTTCAACAAAGGACGTGGCAATAGCGAAAAAGGAGCACATAGAAAGCGTACCACATAGAGCGAGATGGATCAAGAGCTCCTCTGTAAGTTCGCCTTGGTAAATTCTTAACAGAATATTACGGAGACGTAGTGCGTGATCTGAAGCATACAAATGTTTCGTTGGTAGAAGCTCAGGTGCTTCAATTTCATGAGTTAGCTACAAAAATTGTTTGTGCTAATTCTGTCTAGGAACTCAGCTCATGTTTCTGATTATTTTCTGAATATGTATAATACAGACCTGATACAGATCTGACACACATATAGAAAATAGATCAGTTGTTAGTATGTGTTGGCTATGTTACAACATTAAATTCTGGTATGGGTTGGACTGTTGCAACGAAAAATCCAACAAAGCAGATTAGGATATTAAAACCAGAAGTCAGCCCATAAAAAATACCATAATAATACTGTTCACGGAAGGAGAGTCAAAAGTAATTCCGAGGTCCTTAATTCCTATGTTACGTAAAAGTAAACTGAAGTCATACATGTAGTTGCTTCAAGTGAGATTCTTTTTACAAGCAAAACTAATCACACCACAATTAACGCCATACTAGGCGACCGGATTTTCAGAGCATCAAATCAACCATGTCTAAACTGAGCTGGAGTATTGAACAGTTTTATTGCTAATGAGCGCATCAATCTTGACATTGCCTGCATATATTAGTTATGATTGATTAGGAACTACAAATACAAAAACGCACAATACTGGAACAATATTACTTCCTAGCGGTACACCAGACGAATTATCGAACACTTAATCACAATGCGGTATGATCTTTGGTGTAAGTAGGAAGTGAACCATTAGACTAAATTATCATATGTACCAAACCAGCTCAGTATTGAGTAGTGCATGTTATGCTATCATGCACAGTTTTGTATTTTATATTTGCTTACCATTACATGACGGGCATGTTATTAAGTCGTACGAGTTGACGACTGTACCACGGGACCGCTCTAAGTGAGATCAGTACTGTATTTTAATCTTACAAGATGATGATGATGATGATGAGTCCCATCTCTTTCCCCGACAATGGATTGAGAGGAACGAATGTATCACTAGGATATTTAAATTAACAAGACATTCTTCATTAATAAATGATTCAAAACACAACAAAACTAGTACGTATTAAAGGAGGGAGTTACAGTATCATATATAATAGTTCGAAAAGAGCCGCAGCCTGCAACATAGTTGGCCACTTAAGGTTTTTTAACTAATTCAAAACAAGGTTTGAATTATTGACTTAATATATGCCGCACAACATTGTTTAAAGCTGTACAATGATGTTTGAACCACGTGATTGGGGATTCGGTTGTACATTTGTAGTCCCTTAAATATTAAACAGTTTTTCGCATTTGACCAATTTATTCTGGAGAGCCTAGGTACATGAGCTCTACGTTTTGTATATGCATGTAAGTATCTAACAACAGATCGCATACTCATATAAAGCATTTTTATGACCCAGAGATGAAGCTCTATTGAAATTGTATTGCTATTGTAATAAGAAAATATTTGAAAATTTATCATTTAATTTTTTAAAATCAAATACCTTAAAAATAATTTTACCCTAATCAACTATGGATACTTTCTTTCACTGTTCCTTTGGAAAAAAATATTAATTATGCAACATAGGAATGAAATACCAGCCAAATGAAGTATTTTAAAGCAGAGGGCAGTGGCGGATTAAGAGTGGTTACAATAATGTGGTACCCATCGCATAAATATATTCTGTACTTATATTCTAGCAAAATATTGCGCCCTAGAAAGTGCGCTTTAGTCGCAACAGAAACGGAACATCCTCTACCATTACTACATTTTATATAATTTTAATCAAACGTCCTTCGCCCTTCGGTTAACGTGCTGGAAAACCAATCTCTCACACTTTTGACAGATTATCTGTTGCACCTCCGGCGGTACGAGAGAACGTTGTCACCTTGTGTGCAGGCCCGATGAAAGGAGAATACAACCCCGTACACAAATCACGACCCCATGGATGCCAAAACTGACACTCTCGAGGAGAAAACCAGAAGGTTAATTTTCAAAGGCACACACATCAAGTTCCATCCTATCGGGCGATGATCACTTCGGGTCCTTGTAACTGAAACCACCGCCCAGGAGAGTGCTGCAAACCGGGGGAACCTCTAATGTGTGTGAAATCCCATCCTCCCTGATAGTTTGTTGTTGTCCATTCGAAATCATTTAAACGCTCGTTTAGACGTAATTTCGATGACATGTGATAGCAGGATGAGTCCGCCCGGGGAACGTTGCTGTCGTTGCTGACCAACGATGACAACGAAGCCCTGTGCGAAAGGCTGCAGTACTGCAGCGGTGCGATTGTTGGGCTGTGGATGAGCTGTGAACTTTGCCACCGAGTGCCGGCGACCGACACCGAACTGGGGAAGGTGGTTACGCGGCTAGCTTGGACCGGTGCGCTGGAGGAGTGTCCTTTCTAAAACCAGAAACGGAAACTCTATTAGCTCGTTGTCAAAGCCTTTAACTGATTTCCCACAACATGCTTATTCCACTAGAAGTGGGCACCGTTTTGTGGCCGGTGTGGCCGGTTAGGACCGTGGCCGGTCGTCACCGGAACGCCTAGTTCGAAGCACAGGACACGGTGGAGGATTCGGACGCAGTGTAGGAAAATCATTCTCGACACCTGACCGTGAGCCAGAGTGTCGTCCGGTTTGGGTCGGTGCAATCGTTTTCATCAATTTGATCAAGTGCTTGTGTGTGAGTGTGTGTATATATCTGTGTGTGTGTGTGCGGCACCGGTAACTGGAAAACTCTCCGTACGTTGGTTCGGTGTACACGGGTGGAAAAACTAAAGCGGAAAACCCGTAGGCTTTCTCGTAGCACCAGGCTTCGTCCGATCGAAATCGGTTCGATACGCTCCTTTGGACGGCTGGATGGAAGATCCACAAAAGTGGACCAGACCAATGCTATAGTCGTACCAGATACACGGAGCGTCGAATGTGCCTGCAACACAGTGACATCTGAGTCCGAGGAACGTATTTAGAGAAAGTAATCACATTGCAAACAAGTGAACAATATGTACGGTGCCGTCCGGACGAATGTATGCAAATTTATGCCTTTTGGGTGCGAGGTGCAATACTGGCCTTACTCTTCCCCTGCAAGCCGTCATCAGCGCTGTCGTCATAGTCGTCGTTCGCTCTCGTTCGGTTCGCCCAATTCGGAAAGATGTCGATGAGCTGTGTCGGAGCCGTGTCAGAGACGTGTCAGGTCCGAATGGAAGGTGTCTCGTGTCCTTGCACCCAACATCGCACCGATAAAAGTGTTTATTCAGCAGAAATGACTTTATATTAAAGAACAGCAGATCCCGGCTGTGGGCGTCCGATGCGAGAGAAACCTAATTTTCGTAGATTACTTTCGGCCCCGTACGAGTGCGGCTCACTGGCGCGGTTCGCAACACCGTCATGCTGGATACAGGAACAGTACAGTTTGTAGTAGAATGTGAAACAGAATCCTCTTAAGTGTGGTTAGTGGTGGACCATACTGTGCCTCCGCATCTTCTACCCAAGCCCAGGTCCGCTGGTTCACCGTTCCGGCATGCCGCAGCAAACTCGACGTGAGGCGTGACGTTTGTATATATCTCGGTTGTTACAGCATCCGCCAAGTGGTATGCAAAATATTAATTCCCTTTCGTTGCCCGCGGACCTCGAGTCTTCGGCACTGCTCGTGCTGTTGGAATGCAGCCGGGGCTGGGGTAGCACACTCCGCCGAGTGTCTCTCTTGGTCAGTGTGTCTTGTCACGCTGCGACGATCGCCCGTCAGCGTAACGATTGATTGGTGCATGGGAGCGTTTGGAAGGAAGCACACTTAAGCGTAGAGAGAGAGAGAGGCAAAAAGAAGAGGTAAAGTGAAAAACTTTGGCTGCAAACAGTCGGCTCACGCTTACGATGGACTATTATAAATAATTCATCTCCGATGCGTTCGTGCTTGATATGAAGATGTAGATGCAAGTGTTTGTACAAGGAACTGAAGGGAAGTGGCCCTTGCTGTGCCCGGCTCGGGCGGATCGAGCGGCCCGGTGCTGGGTGAGATTTGTAATTGAAGGTTTTTCTTTTAATAAATTACCCTAATTGATAAAATAATAGATAGTGATAGTGTATACTTTACAACTAATGTGATTAATCAGAAGTCATCCATATGTACGTTTAATTGGATGTCGTTTTAATTGTCTTAGTTTTATTGCACACACTTTATTTGCGTCGCGTATTGGTTTTGATGCACTATTATTAAGCATTTTATATTTTCACTTATTTATATTTTTATTTGCCTCAATTAAATTTGTAATATAAATTAGCAAGATATTCTTCTCGTGAGTCTTCGCCAACACTCTTCTGATCAAGGGATGAAGTTAATGCGAAAAACATAAAACCGCCTTATTATATATGTAGACACATTTGTGATTGATGCCCTAGAAATATAAAATAAAAAAGGATGCCAGCTTTTAGTAATAATCAACGGTAGATTCTACAAGCCGCTGTTGACTCTCGCGATACTCACAGACAAATAACGATACAAAAATGAAGTGCTGGAAGCATCCAACACTGGTCGAGCTGAGTATTCTCAGTATTCACTCAAAGACAGCCGAAAATCGTTGCTAAGGAAATGACACAAATGCACTCTTATGCATTAGCCGTGTGAAGCTATTATGTTTGGGGCGTCAAAATAAAATTAAAAAAAAACTAATATACTTATTACGTACCCATCGGAAAGGCCTCTACGATCGTAGAATTGTAAATAAGCTTGAAAATTGCATGAAATCAACTATTCTACTATCGTACAAAGGCTTTCTGTTGGGTACGTAATAAGCATTTAAGACTGCTTAAGAAACACTTATAAAATATGCTACCAGTTCAATTGTCAATTGGGTGTCTTGTAAGGGTTGAAGCTTGTAGTTCTCTCCGATTTATGTATTTTTTTATGTTCTGTCCTTTGTTTTAGCGCTCAATTGTTCAAAGCAATTTAATGACGATAAATTCTTTTTGGGCGACAAATAGAAAAAGTATTTATTTAATAGTTATGTTTTGCAAATATTTTTAAGCGATTTATGTGACTGCTACCCGTCCAACTGAGATACATTGTGCTTTGATAAATGTAATTCAATGAGGTTTCTCATGCAAAAAAAAAATCTGGTAAATTATTTATAAAATCCATCTATAAAGCAATGCAAAGCGATCTTGGAACCCCACTTGATCATAACTTAAGCTTAGAATGAAACATACTACTGTGAAACATACTTTAAGGACTCTGCACACGTGTTAGAACATTTGTTTGAGAGATTTGTTTGTTGTTTGTTCGTTCAGTGCTAGAATTTCACTTACACGCTGAATCTCCCAGCAGAATGGATGAGCAAACTACACTTGATCTTTGGTTCATTGGTAGATTAATTCTTCCAGGCATCATGAACACTTATTTACCGAAACGCTTGCCAACGAGATTGAATCGTCACTTAAAATCGAAAACATAAATTTATACGCCACTGACAGAGTCCCTCGAACATCAAAAACAGCTGGCCAGCAATGCCCCCATAAAATCCGCTATTTCCATTTAAGGACGCTATTAGATTATTCGAGAGTAACAACGGACTTTATTATACTTTATTACTTTTTCTTCTTCTTCCTGGCGTAAGGACCGGGCTAGGATAAGCTAAGGATACAGGCTTTCGGGAATTATTGAGTACCGCATAGCCGGATAGCATTGTCCTTGCTATGGGAGACGGTCCGGTCCACATGAGGCTTGAACCCGCGACGGGCATGTTGTTAAGTCGTACGAGCGGACGATTTTACCACGCAACTGCCCCTTAACCAAGAATATAAACGTTCATTTAGATATGAGCGATAACAATAATGATTAAAATGGATTCAATACGTACTACCATGCCTGGAACTCATTAGATCATGTTTAAAATATTATCGTTATCACAGCTTTTATTTATTTAAGTCATATTATTTTGGATAATTTTTATCTTGATTCAGATATATCAGATTATCGAATATCTAGATACAATTGCCCACATTTGAAAGTTGCTCTTTCCTAATAAGAATCAATTATACAAACACGAAATGCATACAGATCACACACTTGTTTAATTACGAACGAAATCCTGGTCTTAGCTTCAAACGTCTTTAAAAGAAATCCCACCCGATTCGATCCGGGTGAACCGAATGAAGTGCTCACCGCTGATAATCCCAAACACAAAGAACACACCCCACGAATTTGCGATGCTTCCCTTTGGATGTACGGCTCTCCACGGACCGTCAAACGGTGTACCAGCCGAGCAGGAATCGCAAAATCACGTACAATCATATTAGCTACGGCACACGGCTACACGGTATGCAACGCTCGTTCGCGGCAAATTTCATTGACAACCGTTAACGACCTGTACCACACGGGGAGACGCGGGGTCGTCGCGTGGTGGAGCGCACCGAGCCGCATTCCCACACATAAAACTTACCCGAAACTTTTATGAATGAAAACATCATCATCAAACCGTTCGTCGGTAGCTAAAGTTGCCGTTGCTTTGCCGTCGGTTTTGGGACGATCTTACCTCGAACACATACACACAAACGACCCTCAGATCAAACGACACAGACGACAAAGTTTTATCGCGTAATGCGCACCAGGAGCATTTTTACAATATCGCAAATCTTGTTTGTCGTGTGGTGGCACTTCCGAATTCGTTTCGTTGGAGGTCGTGAAGTGTCCTGCCGGAAGGAGGGCAAGATGAAACAATGGTGACGATGGGGAAAACATTCCAGCGTTGTCCGGACTGATCCCAACCGTGCCGTAGATGTCAAATCAGGTGAACTCGAGAAGAAGGTTCTGCTACTTAAGTTGTCTCGCCCATTTGTTTATCCCGATACCGTTGAACTTTGGGCGGCAAAAAAGCGAGAGAGGGGTGGCGGCTGATTCATGTGGGAGCAAACAGATAACGAATAAAACAAAACCAGACGCTTCCGGGTGGGGTTCAGTTTCAGCGCGCAGCATTTCTTGGCGGACAATTAAAATTAAAATGCGGACACAGTTAAAAGAAAGAGAGCGAGGAACCGTACGCCACGGTACGGCAGGATGACGTTGCACGGGGACAATCAAATTTCATCGCTCCAGATCGCAATTTCCCGTAAAAGCACCTTTGGCACACTACATAAACACTGGGCGCTTTTATGAGCAACCCAACGCTCGACCCGTTTCCGTTTGGGTTTGCGTTTTTTTTATGTTGTGACGCGGGTGTGTTTCTTCTGCAGGTTGCAACTGCATTTATTTGTGGAATATACTATGGCGAAATAGAGAGAGAGAGAGCGAAAGAAAAGGACGGAGAAGGGAAACCTTTGCCGTGCGAGAAGCTGTTTGATGGAGCATTTTATTTCTTGTCTGATTTCGTTGGGTGTTTTTTGCTGTTTTGTGTTGTTTTGTGTGCCGTATCTTCTGCTCGGGCCGCGCAAGGGTGGCTGCAATCGGACGCCCGATTGGAGTTTCCGAGTGAAGACATTGGACGTCAAACCGGGCTTGTAGCGTTCCTGGAAAATGCATCATCCGTCGACACCGACGGGATAAGGATGAGATGAACCTTACCTGGGTCGTAAAATTAAATACCGTTCGGCTATAATTTAAAAAGCGTTGAGAATGACTTTATAGTTTCTGCATGCAGAAAGAATCAGCTCTCCGGCAGTGGTGCACTTGTGTGTGTGTGTGTGCAGTGTGGGTTTAATATCCTTGTGCTGAGATGGTTACAGTAAGCGTCAAAATATGAGCGAAAATTAAATAAAAATCATGATCGTAACATCTTTTTTGTGCTAAATTTTGAAAAGGACAGTGAATATCTTCAACAGTTAATATAATCTAAGGAGCCCTAATTTGGTTTAGTGGAAATTGGATTTTGTTTCTTACTAAATAACCAAAATATAATGCATTACTGTTTGTTTTAATATTGTTAATGCATTTATTTGAATTAAGTGATAATGCCAGCTATTGACCTTTTGAATATACATATAATAATACCAACGAAACTCTTACCAAATATGCTATAGAATAAAATTATATTAAAATCGATACGATGGTTTTGGTGCAAAAGTTTTAAAAAGATTTTTAAAATATGAAAGTCTAGCATTCTATTAAATTAAGAAAAGCCATTCAAAATACAACTGTTATTAACACATCTTCCTTACCTGTAGTAGTTAAGATGAAATAAATTATTGGTCAAATTGTGAATAGATAAAGTACAAATTTCTAAAATTCTATAATAGAACTAGAACTAAAATAAAAAAAAAATATGTTCAAAGGCATGACACATACTGTACTCGTGATGTCCTGAGTCAGCTCCATCGGCGAGGCGTTTTGTTTTTCTCTCCCAACCCAATCGACCAACAAAACCACAGTCGGTTGGATGTTGGACTCCCTTGCCGCCGGAGTCTTCACGTGCGGCCGGTTTTAATCCGCCCCGTTCCGTGCGCACATTTTAACACGGGCAGCTTCCACTGCTGTTTTGTTATTTTTTTGTAATCGTAGCGCCGTTCTCGTATGTGCGATCCCCGCTTTTATTGCCTCCCGCAAGAGAAGAGCCAGCAGCAGACCACAGACGCACCATCCACACCCAGGGCCAAGCCGCAGAACATCGTCCTAGCGCATCCCGAGCCCGGATACCCGAGATGCCGGGACCGGATCAGGCCAGCGTCTTTCGCGCTGTAAAAGTGCAAGATTTCGAAGCGGCTTTAAAGTTATACTTAATAATAACAATAAAAGGAACCAACCTTCGCTGCGAAACCCCTCGAAAGGGTAAGCTGGCGGGGTGGTAGAACGGTCCCCTGCGGGCTATCGTAAAACTGGCGTAAACAGTACACGAGTACAATCTACCGGAAAATGAAACCTGAAAATAAAGTAAAGAGAGTCAAAAAACAAACTGCACGCTCCAAGTGCGAAATGGGGAACGTGGCGGGGCCGTTGGCGAGCGCTGTCGTTGGACGAATGTTGCGGATAGATTCTCACCGGGGGCCTGTGTCCTATTCGCCAGTTCCATTTGCACGGCGGGCCAAGCGCAGTAAATTGCACTTCAACACCGCTGACGAAATAGGACAGGCAGCGCAATTTATTTCAAATTAATAAAACTTCAATCCATCTGGTACTGGTGCAACGAGTTTTTTTTTGTTTGCTGTTTGTTAAGTCGCCATAGCCTCCATCAGTGGGTAGGAGACTGTGTCTGTGTGTGTGATTGAAGTCACGTCCATGCCTCGCCGAACCATCACAGGGCGATTAATTGAAGTGAACTGGGTGGTGGGAGGTTTGCCGACTTGGCAGTTGGACGAAATCGCTTTTTTACTGTCTCTCCTGGAGCGTCTTCCTCCCAGCAGGTTAATCCTAGCGAAATCAGCGGGGCGTCCACGTTGCGTTAGGTCAGGTTTGCAAGAATCTTGCGAGAACGCGGGTGAGAATTACACCAACACAAACCGCGCACACATACAAACACTAACACACGGAATTGCAACAATTTTATGATGGACGACTTGATTTATACGACTGTGCATCGATAGCGCGGGATGTCAGTCAAGAGGGTCGTTCCAGGACGGGTCACCACGCTGACACTGATCGCGCCCGCGAGGACGTTGATCCGTTTTCCACGGACAGGCTGATCTTTGGACGGCCCAGCTAGCAGATTTGAATACAGCAGATGGGATAAAATGTAGTGTTTGGTTGCATGGTCATTTTATGATTTTATTGCGGCACTTTTTACAACTGATTCAAGCCAAATAGCGTTTCTTGAAGGAATTTAATGCTTTTGTTTTTATCTGTTCTGTCTCAAGTGGTTTCGTAAAAGATGCAATTGAACGTGCGTAGTGTAAGTAACAGAATGAAATAAAATGGGTCTATTTTATCGAACGGCTAGCCAGAATCTACGATTGGATATGTCGGATGTTTTTGATTTGAGACACCAAGATGTCCAAGCAATCTGTAGCATTTACTGCAAGAACAAGTTGAGTACCTAAACTAAGATAATAAATCAGTCAGTAAAATATGTTAAAACAAATTGGACTAACATAGGTACATCGGGGCGGTCCCGTGGTACAGTCGTCAACTCGAACGACTCAATAACATGCCCGTCATGGGTTCATGGGTTCAAGCCCAGAATGGACCGTCCCCCATATCAAGGATTGACTATCTGGCTACGCGGCTATGAATTAAGTCTCGAAAGCCTGTATATAGGCCGGCATGTCCACGTAGAATGTTACGCCAAATAGAAGAAGAAGGTACATTTTGCACAGGCAATCACCGGAATAGTAGTGATGGTTTGCCTAAATATTTGTAGATAAGCACTCCAAGCCCAATAATAGTTGATTTCCACCATGACCGTGCTCCCATGAATAGCACTGGTTATCCTGCCATTAGTAAAACAAACAACAATGAGGTAGCTCTGTAAGCAGAAGTTCTGCCAATTGCTATAAAATAGGGGATAATAATCTTCAATGATATATTTTCTGAAGATTTTATGCATTGAATATTAGTATTCAGAGACCGACGACACGACGTAGATGCCACTGTTTAGACACATATACAATGCAGATCGAATGAAGTCATAATGACAAGCAATGTGCTTAACCAATACTTTGAACGCTTAGGAGAAACAATTGAATAATCCGGTTGTAAGAATTTTATCGTCTATCACAGAAATATTGTTTCGAATTTTATAACATTTAATATCAATTTTATAAATTCGATTGGAAATATGCGACTGTATAGCTTATAGTATACCGTTAATTAACCTATTACCTATTATACAATACGATACCCTTAAGAGGGCCTTTTTAATAGATCAAGTATTTCTGATCTATTCATGGAACTACACAATCATCAGATACCATATATATGTAAGGTATCAGACTATACATGCTGGGAGAATTAATAATTAAAATAGAAATAAAATAGTAATAATAGCTGCTTAACTATGAAAAAAATATTAACAGGTACGACAAGGATGATGTTCAAGAACGAAATGAAATCGAATGCCAAAACATGGGAACAAAAGCAAATAAAACTACGAAGCAATGTTATGAGGAGAGGAAGTAATTCAAATTAATAAGTAAATGAGAAAATAACGTAAATGGATAGTTTGGCTAATGATAATTATTTTGAAATGCAAAATGACAAAACAACAGTTGAAGGATAGTTATAATAAAATAATTATAGCATCGTAGCAACGGTTATGCCAACTACGGTTATGCGAATCGTAATAGAAGGCTTCCGATTTTGCAGAATCCTCGGAGGAGCGTACCATTTTAGAGCAAAGTTGAGACTGAAAACTCGATTTTTGCATGAAATTTAAAGAAGCGTTTATTTGTACCATTATTATGTTTACCATCAACCATCATTGGTTGCAAATGTCAGCAATGATGGTGTGTATATGGTGTTTGTTCTACAAAGTTCTTCAAGTCCTTCAATTTCCTATAATTCTGCCCAAAATGACCAAATATTTTTCTCATAGCGTTTCTGTAGCAGATGTTACTGTTCATGGAGATATACATCTTCAAAAGATGACTTATCCTTTCCTTTCCATTGTACTACCACCCGTACGTCTTTGTTTTGGTGTGTATATTAGACAATCCTTGAAAAACAGAAAAGCCATCGCCGTATGGCCTATAGCACTTCACCCACCTTCACTTGTTGTCCCACACCGGATCTGGTAAAAAGGGTTTCGCAAACAGCAAACACTTCCTCCAAAGCCGGGACCAAGGGTGGACGCTTCAATTGCGATGATTGCCCCGCACCAATTAAGCGAAACAGCATTCAATTACGGAAACGATCCCTTAAACTGGATGCGACCTCGAACGCGGTATCCTCGCGCTCGTGCGGCGTGCGTCGTGCCGTTTTATTTTCCGGTTCTTCTGTGTTTGTGTGTCTGATGAGCTACACGGAGCTACTTTTACCACATTGTCTAAGTCACTTCTCACTCGAGGTTTGGCAAGGGGGGGTTGGGACGACGACACCTTCCCGTACACGTACACGTGGTGCGGCCGATGATGGCTGAGCCCGTAACAGTCATAAAAGGGCCGGTGTGGTGGCGGTGCGGTGCTGCGACGGGCAATTTAACCATAATCGTCGCCAATTAGTACCGAACTGCAATGAAGTGTAAAAGACAACATCATCACGACCACGACGCGCGGTGCCTGGGAATGGTGGCGGCTCCAGGGGGAGCTGATAGGCTAGTTACCTTTTCAAGAAAACAGATACTGGGAAGCGAAACATACACCCCACCGGCAGGGCGTATGTATCACTGCAAAGCGATATAATGATTAGAAATTATACCGTCCATCATGGTTGTCCACTTGCTTCGCGGGCGTTTCGGGCGCGGCGAGTAGTAGGAGTAGGTTCTTTCAAGCCCGCTGCTTGAGAAGTGAAAGTGCCGCGGTGCAAACATGCAGCACGACTCACGAATTTGTCACTCTCGCTAACGAATGTATGCGGGTCTTGGGTGAGTGTGTTTTTTTTTACTTCATCCTTTCTTTCCCTCCCACGAGCGACGGTATTCCGCAATCGAACACCAATTCCAAACTGGCGGCCTCATCGTTCCCGCCGAAGAGTTGACCAATTACGACGCACACGTCTCACACGGCCCAGGCCGACAGGTCTCTGGTTAGTAATGGTTTGCATCATTTGCATTCTTTTCCGACGCAAATAAGATATCAAGGCATGTTCCGGGCATAACTGTCCGGACATTACTGCCACCGTTCATTACGGAGCCGCTATTTGTCGATCTGTCTGATTGTAATTGGGCTGCTGGCACAGACAGGCAGGCGCAGCGGAACGGTCGGAAGGCAAGAGATAAAATGCGGCTAATAATGGCAGGGACAAAGAATGGCCGAACCCGCTCACACGTTTCACCAATCAGCGGGCCCATCTTTTCTTGCGCAGCGCGCACGTTCGATTTTGCAGGTGACATGAAGCAAGTCGGGCCAGGCCGCTTTTTAATCAAATTATTCTAAAAAAAGCATAAGCAAATGTCAAGCGTTCAGGCGTCCGGGGTCCGGTAATGATGGGCGCTGAGTTTTAATTTAATTTAATATTGTTATCACCAACGCGTCTCACCCAGCGCGCAGAGCAGGCGGGCGGAAGTCCCTCCAGCCGGGCCCCTTCTACCAACGCAACGTTTCCTTCGCTTTACGACGTGTCGAAAAACATCCCGCGGCGATGATTAAAGGACACGAACGATCGCGCGCGTACGATAGCGATCGGCGTTGGCCCAGGCGGGAAATGATTTCATGTCGTGATATGGGCTCTTCACGCAGCCAGGCTCGTCCAATGGTGTGATGATGATGGAATGCTTCGCCGGTCGGCTGGTTAACCGACCACGCATTAAACGCAAACAGCGCAAGACAGCCATCTCAAAATGTTGCCAAAACAACTGGATCGAAGTGCCGGCTCGATTTGCGTGATGTGAAGTCGGGGGATATTTTTTTTGTCGTTGGCTCATACAGGTTGCCAACTCCAACGTTGTCCGCTGCAGGGGGCGCCCTATGCCGCTCCGTGCTGTGCGTGTTGTAAGTTAAAATAATCAAATTAAAAATCGCTTATCTCGTTAGTAGTTTGTGTGATGTGATGTGTGTGTGGAGGGTATTGTGTGCCTTCTACTCCCATTTCCACCGAAATCGGGCGAACAAACGGGCCCGCTTATGGTTTGGGGGCAAGATGGTCTGCAACTCAATTAAAACTACCAGAAAGCCACGACCAACATTGCCAAAGGGTCGACTCTAAACGCTCGAGAATAATTTTAAACGATTTCCCCCTTCGAGCTGGGAAGAGAGCCACCATTATCCTGTTCCACTGTAAGTTCACTACTACGAGAGATGGGGAGCTCCCACGCGTTATTTTGGGTTCAATAGCTCTGTTCTTCTGGTATCAACTCTAATCACTTTCAACCATTCAACCAAGGCGCTGTTGCTGCCAAAGCTTCTCAATCAGGGCAAAACGCATCGGAAGAAACTTTTAATGAGATTGCTTTGTGGATCAACTCTGATGGGTGTAGAATGCAACGAGCACGAGTCGCAGCTAGGGTGGTTAGCCTAGCCCTCGATACACAAACTTCGAACCGTCCCGATTGAACCGGCCGTTTTGATTGTTGAGTGCACCGGAGTGACCGGTCGCGTGCAGTCGGCTGCAGGTTTATTAATTAAGCTTTATGCAATGTTGCTTCAGCGGGGCGAACGATTAAAAGTTTGTTCGCACCTGGCCGATTTCTATGCAAATCCAATCCGGCTGGGTGGGGAGCAGTGGTTCTCCCTTACTTCCTGGAATGTGTGCAGATTGGATTGGAAGATGAGACTTGCCGATGCACTTTTTATCCGCTGCTCCACTTGCCCAGCATGTAAACAGCGGACGGTTAACATTGCAACACAGAAGCAATCCCCGTCAACCCGTCAGCGCTGCCAGCGCATAACGATAAACTGTCCAAATTTATGTCCCGCGCGATCCAATCATTCCGTTTTCTGGTTTTCTGCTGCCCGGCATGACGCCACCGGTGCGTGTTTTGTGGGAAGCGTCTGTCGTCCCCAGACAAGCAGCTTCGCCCGATTTGCATACAGGGTGTTTCGAGAAGGTCGAACCAAAGCTTGGGGGGTTTTAAAAACGCGCAACTACTTCATTTTAACCTTGCGCCGTAAATGTGTCGTAAATAATCGAAATTAGATTAACACGGTTTGTGCAATGTAACTGCGCGCCGAGTGGATCGGGTGACAGGGATCCCCGTCGTTGCCGCTGCTGGGCAGATGCCGGATGCTTAATTACCATCCATCCATTCTCACTTTCACTTGCGCACGGTGCACGGGCAATAAAATGCTTCGTTGATTTTTGGATAATTATTACATCGTTTCTTATCGATTGCTGCAGGACATGAACGGGACCACAAACACCCATGCGCGCAGAGTCACGGCATCACCGGCGAGGTGTAATGATGATGGCAAATTTATTCATCTTTAATTTATGTCCTCTCGCAACTCGGCAACCGCTACAATCCGACACACCATTATGCTGACGATTGATGAGACAAGCGAAGCGTTACCCCCGCCGTACCGGCCGGAACAGCATGGACCGCCGGTTCCCCGGAGGGAAGAAAGGAATAAATCGCTCCCCGCGCCGTGACTCGTGACGAGCCGCCTCGGCAACGAAATGCAAATGCGAGAAAAAAAGGCGCACCGACAAACATATCGCTTAGAGGCTGCTGCGGAACTATCAGCCAAGGGGAAAAGCAATGGTGAAGAGTGGCGGCTGCCGTTCGGGCTGCATCAAACGTTGTCCTTTTTCGTGTCTTGCGGCGCTTTGCGACTGTGCGTTGCTCATCAACTGTGCGTCAAATCGGTGGAGCCTGGTGAACGATGCTGGGAGTGGGGCTGTTTGCTTAATTTTTATTACCTTTTCGCTACGGCAAATCTTTGATTAGGAAGGAAGAAAGCAATGCTCTCCCAACGGGTCGCAGCAGGTAGATTGTTGTCAATGTTGTTTCGTCTCAGCTCTTAATTGTACCTTTTGTACCGGTTCATAAAATTAACATTTATAGACAGCTGATTCGGTACCATTTTTTGTTGTGCACTTTGCAGCCTGTCTGGTCATCTGTCATATGGTCCGTTGCCTCTTAACATTGACCCTGATCGATCGTTCGATCGTACGCCACATAAAACTGCAGCAGCTCGATCGATGTACCGATGCATGCGCCGTTTCTCTTTACCCGGTGTTGTGGCACATTGCATATTTGCTATTTTTAATATCGCACAGGACGGGTTTTTGGTAAGCGATACCGACCGAATCGCCCGTGTGACATTAGTGCGAGGCACCATTTATTAATGGTGAGAGGTCCCAGGACAATTTGCACGGACCCCTGGGATGGTGATTTTGCCGACTGACGGATGAAATATTACCCCGAGCCGAGACATGACACCAGACAGACCGGGCACAAATGCAACTCATAAATAGATAGTTTCTTGGCAATTGTTGCATTCGATCCGTTCGATGTGTTGCAGAACCGGGAGCACGGAAAGGGATTGACGCAAATATGTGTTTGATTTTCAAAGCAGCGGAACTGCAAAGTTGTGCCAAGTCTGGCTCACAGTTTCTGCAAAAATGCTACAAATACAAGCAGACATACAGTTATTCATCGGACAGAAGAAAAATAGAAGAAAAAGCACAATTTATTAGGAATTATTTTTGAAAAAGGGTTGGTTAATTTATGAGCTCCTAATTTCCGTCTCAAAACAAACCTAGCTTGATGGATATGGAAACAATTTATAATCACTTTATAAATAATCGTTAGTGGCACTGTGGCAAACGAAAGCGGGCTCCAAATAGCATTTCTGTGAGGCGGCATGAGCCCGAGCGGTCCGAAACTATCATCATGCATGTGAGCGTGGCTTGAGTGTTCGTTCCGTCCGCTACATTATCGCAAGGGATAAGACGGCACTCACGACCTAGCCAGCACACATTGCTGGGAATTATGTTGAAATGCATCGTTTCATAAAGTAGCCGCTGGTCTAACCCCAATTAGATATGTCAGTCATGTACTGGAAGAATGTGTGCGACATTCGCGGAGAGAAAATAAACAGCATCGTGGCTGCTGTACGCTAAAACTGTCGTCTAATGATTGTAAACATACACTCAAGCTGCATGGAATGAAGGAAGCAGTTGGAAGCGAAGCAGTTAGAAGCGAAGCATTGCGTCATGGCATGAGGATTGAATGGGACGGTTTGGCTTTGGTGCTGTTATTCGTAACGAATCAAGGATTCTTTGATAATTAATAAGGGCGCTTGAACAACACTTAACATTACAAACTGCAAAGAGTATGTGTCATAAACAACCAAATGGAAGTGGAACAAACAAATTATTGAATGAATCATAAGCTTGAAATAAACCATAAGCTCCAAGGTGTATCGAAAAACACAAATAACTAGCGGTAGAACACATTTTCTATATGATTAGAAAAACACTGCAAAATAACATAAAACACTAATACATTGACGGTTTATAGTATTCTAAGTTTAAATGATTCGTGAGCAACCTTCAAGTGCAATGGTTAGAACATTTTGTATAGTGTTTTTTCATTTATGTTTCAATAAATATACGCATTTTACTATTGTTTTCATGGGACGGTTATAAATTTTCATTAACGAGGTAATTCTGTCAATTCCAGACTTTTGTAAAGGTATGTGAGTTTCCGGTAGAAACGCCATCTGTTTCTTAATAAGATCGCTAAGAACATTTTCATAACATCATTACTTATGTGAAATGCATCAATATGTGTTGAAAAGAATCATCATTCACGTTTTGATCATTTTATTTAACACAAATGAGTTGTCTGGAATTGAATGTTAGTTTAAAAGAAATGCATGGTCAGGCCTAAATTGAACTGATCCGTACTATATTTGCTGGTCTGGTGGTACAGTCGTCATCTCGTACGACGTAACAACATGCCCGTCATGGGTTCAAGTCCAGAATAGACCGTGCCCCCATACGCAGGACTTGACTATCTTGCTATGGTAACATGGCTATGGCGATTCTGTAGAGCTGTCATTTGTTTTGTTTACACACTGTGCCGCAGGGTTCAATTTTTCATTCTTAAAAGTCCGAAAAGTAGCTAATAATCATTCCCCAAGCTGTTTAATACATAAAATAGATAAAAAAAGCTATTTTTTTCGAAAACTGTTTGTTTACCTCCTGATGAGAATGATCCAAGCTGCAGTCCAAGGGGTACGAAAGTGACAGCTCTACAGTGTATAACCGAACATGATGTCTACGCCTACTTCCGAACAATTCTATATCTCGCTGAAAGAGTCTATTATATGCCTGAACGAATCTACAACTCGCTGAACGTGTCTATATAATCCTCGAAAACCCTGTAAGTCACTGAAAGCCAAGCTCACTTCACTAGTGGGTGGGTACAGACAGGCCTTGACCGACAGCGGTTGTTGTGCCATAGAAGAAGAAGAAGTACTATATTTGACTTGCATCGTCCAGATTTAGTTTACAAAATATCATATTCAACGCAACAAAACGAAAGAAAATTAAAAATTTAAAAGAAATCATATCATCGATGAACAAAAAACAAAGAGCATGTGTGTTTCGGCGTATTAAAAAGTTTGATAAAATTTAAGTGAATCGTGTTATTTTTTCTTATATATTGATTAACGATAACAATTTTTTTGAAATATTCAAAAGCATTTTTAGACCCAATGTTAATGGATTAAATCCAATGTTAATGGATTTATTTTCCTACATACAATGGCCTGGTCGTATTGTCTTTCCTGATTGATAGCACGTTGTATATAATTTGTCTTTGTATACTTTTTAACACAAAATGTCAGAAAAATAACAAAGTGAGCAAAGTCCATTTTCAATTCAATGACTTAAAGTAGAATGTATTGACGACGTGTAAAATATTGACGTCACAATAAAAATAGCTCATGTATTACATTACTACGATTACTGAATTCCATACAAATGCATTAGTTGTTATTGGTTTTAGATTTTACTATTTTTATTTGGTTTGTTCAAAGGTCCATTCTTATTTTAAGTTGTTGTTTTGAATTTCGTTGCACAAAATCATACTTCCGTCGTATTGAAGTGTTTACCATTGTAAATTACTCGGCTCAAATGCAGCTGGTGAATGAATCATTCAGTATAATTCTGATGAATCATTACTCTTTTATATTGTTGTGTGCTACGATTGGTACAACTCAATCTGCATTTGTTGTTTTTATGTTAATGATCATATATGTATCGAGTGTTGGTAAATATTTGTTTGCTGCTGGGTTTTGAGTTCAACACTCAGTTTGCCCTTCATAACAATAAACATGAAGTAAAGTTTCAGCCGCTTTTATATTGCTGCATTTCTTAAAATAGTGGCTGTAAGATAGCACAAGTACAACACTTTCTAAATGCTTTCAATTTCTTTATCAGAGTTCAGCTTAACGGATATCGACTTGATATCCTTAAGAGTATCTTCTCGACTTTGTGTTGTTTGTGTGTGAACAAATGTATTTGTTCCTTTTAAATTCAATGCATAGCGTTAAGAATAAATCTGCTACATTGTGCATATATCACAATGTGCAAGTTTCCTAGTTTCCTAATTCACATTGTGAATATCTTTGGAGAAAAACATGATAAAATCATTTAAAACAGTAAAATAGTAAACAAATAAATGTTAAAATCACAACTAAAACCAGCACCAGCAAATCAATGCAAATCAATTTCAAGCACAAACATTAATCTCAGCTTCACAATCGCAGTCCGTAGTCACAACAATTGGCCTCGTGCAGTGTGGTGGATGCCGTACGGTTGATTACGCGACACAAGTATCGGCTTTCCGTCGGCCAGCAGTTCATAGCTGACTCATTAACCCCTAGCGGCCCAGCTTCCGACCGATGGGCAAACGCAATTGTTAATCCACATCAACGGAAATTTTCAATCGAGCTGCGGCTGGGTTGGTTGTGTAAATTATTTATTTATATTTAACTCATTTTTTGTCCGTATCGCCTTGCCTTGAGCCGGGGCTAGAGGCGGCAACAAAAAATGCACTTCATCAGACCGAAGCCGTCGAGTTCCGTGTCGAGCTGCGGCTGCAGAGCTTGTCCCCGAGTGTTTACAGTGTGTGGCGAAGAAGTGATCGGATTGTTTGCCGTTTGGGAAGTTTACAGAAGCGAAAAAAGGCAATACAGAAGCATTGAATGAACAGAGAAACAAGAAGAAATCAACATATCGAAAAAGAATCACAAATTTCCTCCCGCAATCGAAACTCACAGCGTTATTGTCGCGAACGGCAGGGTGGCGAGGGTGGCGCGTACACTTTCTGTCACATTATCTCGGGCCCGGCAGCACTCGATGGGATTGCTCGATGCCGGTTTTTGTGCGGTGGTTTGAATTGTTTAGTAAACATACGTCAAACACGACACATCGTTTACTAACAACCCGTGCGATATGGGCAGCACGATAAGGGCGCATCGACGAAGTGAAGGAAGAGCGCCCAGGGCCGGGCGATGGATTAGTGGCGGGAAAAATGGATCGATTATTGCAACCAGCTGCTGGGATCGTTATCGTGGTGTAACAACGATCGGTGCCGGGAAAGGGGTGTTGCGGTTTACTGTAAACACAATCGATGTCTCGATTTGCCGGCCCCGATGGATCGATAGCGGCTGCTTCTTGCCCTAGCAGCGCGAGTGTGTATGCACTTTGGGTTAAGAATTTATGGCGCTAAAAATATTTCCCATCAAACCGGGCCGGGGAGGCGCGGAAGCGTAGCGAAGGGGAAGGGTGCTAGTGACAAACACGATGGTTTATTAAATTCCGAATAGGTCATACTAATTAGTCGTCCGTTTTTGGGACCTCGCGGGAGGCGGGATGGCGATCGAGGATCGGCACGTATACACATCTGCTGCCTTCAGTTCGAATTCGTATGCTCGAAATCAAATCCCCCTGGCCGCTTTCCCCGTGCGGATGAGGCGCAATGATCGGTCGGATCAAGTAGCGCAGCGCAAGTCTTGGTGCATCGCGAGCACGGCGTACCCCGTTCGCTTAAAAATATCTCATCCATATCATCCGCACCAGCACCAGATTGCGGGCATCAGACGCCCTAGCCCTCAACTTGGCGCGGATGGAGTGTTCTTTTCTCACGATGGGAAGGGACGAAGGGGGTATGGACGGGACAAACAATCCAACAAGGCCCAACTGGGTCGAGAAATGCCCGCCCATGTGTGTGCGTGTGTGTGTGGTTGTGCGTATATAAATTATAATTTGTGACTAATTCGTTTAAATTAGATTATGAATAAGTAATACTCATAATTTGTGCGGCGCAAGCAGAGATCGAGCAGTGCGTCCGTGTGCGTACCGAGTCGCGCTGCAGTATCGGATTTCATTCGGCAGGGCGGTGGCGGAGTCGATGGCAGGCTGCAAGTGTCTGGTTGCAGGAGACAGTGCACAGGGAAGTAGCATAATATTCCGCGCCAAATCTATAAAGGTGTGGTTGACGATTGCTCGGTTCTTAGCGAGAGAGAGAGAAAGAGACAAGGCTGTCGCGTTGGTCGCCAAAGGTAGAAGCACTGTCCGGTGATGTTCGAAGGTGACAGAGGATTCCGAGTTTATGGCGTTAGAACACTGGGCGCTGGTTGCGCCCGTTAGATCTACAGGGCTTGGTGCACATTCCGTTGCATTTGCGCTTTTTAGTACCAAAGAAAAGTACACTTATTAACAGACGATTAGGTACACAAGTAGTAGAAAACAAAAATCTAATTTTCGTTTTAATATTAAAAAGCCAAGCTGTTACTAAGAAACCCTTTTTTCAGACATTTACTTCAAAGTGTCAAGAACAAGGCGTTACTTAAATGCAAAGACGAGTCGAGTACAGTTTTGTTCACACCTGTGGTAATGATATTTTCATAAGAATATACCTATTTGATGTCTGTGCGGTTTGTGATGCCGCTTCTGCCCCGGTAGCCAATCTCATCTAGTCCATAAATTTATTCAACAGACACGCGGATGCGCCCCTCCTCCGGCAGCCTACGGTCACACGTGGCATTGCTTTGATTTGGAGGATTTACGTCGTCGGACGGACGCAGAAACACACTCGCACAACCATCCCGGGACAAACAAAAGAGATAACTGGCACATTGGCGGTGGCGGGGATCCACCGCTTCCCAGGGCTGCAGGTCTATTAGCTTTGGCACAATGCATCGCGGAATGCATTAGCCGGCGCGCTGAGACCCAATGCCGAGGTCTTTTAAATTATTTTGTGATAACAATGTGACAACATTAACTCTCTCCTGTCAGCTACACGCGTACGTGTGTGGGCAGAGGATAGAATGCGGTCGGATTTGCTGCTTGCGGCTTGGGAGATTTGCTCTCTCTCTCTCGCTCACATAGCCTAATTGGATGCCAGAAGGGAAGGCACGGTGAGGATGATTAAATTCAATAACACAGCCGGATATTGGGATAATTATTTCGATTTCGGGATTAAAATTGGCAAATCATCGTTGATCGATTAGGAGGATTAATTTGATGATTTTTTGTTTATTTTTGTTTGCTTGTGATGGAACAATGCTCGAACAGTGGTAGAAACCCTCCACCCTAAATAAACACTTGGGATCGATGGGACAGGAAGCAGAAAAACCTTAATTTCTGATTTCACGCTAATTATTTGTAGTGCATTTTTGTTTCCCATACCCCAATGACATTATGTAGCGTCGTGAATCGTCGTTAACCTTTTCATTTGCTGAGCTTCCCCGCCCCACTCCCCCGTCTCGAAAACGATCCTTTGCCTGTGATGATGGGCTACCTCCACTTCCAATTTGCCCCTGATGTCGCGAGTTTGATGCTGAGGAAAAACCTTCATTTGCATCATACTTTGGACAGCGGCCGCGGCAGCAAATAATGATGGCTATTTATTAAAATAATCATTTCCCCCGACATGACCTGCCCGACACACGCGTACCCCTCTGGGGGGGTAATGGGAAGGGATGCACTCTAGATGCTTCCCTAATGCAAACCGAATGTACTTTTCTTTCCTCCGTGTGTGTGTGTGTGAATGTTTGTATGCAAAAAGATTGGAAAATCGAGGCTCACGAGAAGCGGCCCCCATTCGCGGACTTCGTTTCAACTCTGGCATGCAATTGCTCAATTATAGACGCGCTTTTTTTGTTGTTGCTGTTGCTGTTTTTGTGTGTGCATGTGTCTGTGGTCGGCATTATTTGTGCCTTCGCTTTTACCAAACATCAATTTTAACGCGATTGCTATCGCGCAAATACTGCGCCCGGGAGTGATTCCGGGAATCAGCGTGGCTTTTGTTCATCGCCAGGACAAGGTGCAAGGTGTATAATTGTATGTTAGTGTACCTTGTTTTTGTGTCCTTCTATTTGACAAATACACACACCGACCGACTGATGGGGTGGTGAGAGGTGAGGCTTTTTTGTCAAAAGTTCGCCGTCAAAAGTCAGTTTTTTGCCAGCCGGGGTGGGGAAGTTGAAGACGATAATGAGGACCTGTGGCTGGTCGGACAGGAGTGTACGACCAGCGTGAGGAGGGTACGACCACACAATAAAAAAGGTGTACGTGAAAATCGCTCCCGGTACAAATATAATGGCACTGAAAAAAATAAACTAATGAATATACAATTAATTCGTCGTAATTAGATCTGCCTTTTTTCGAGCCCAGATCTCGGGGTGTCTGTGCGTGTGTATGTGTGTATGTTTGTGCAGTTTGTACATGGTTGCCCGGGTGCACGGCTGCAATTCACTTATCGAAACGCAATCAGCTGCAGGTTGGTTGGGGAGCGTATCGGTTTCTATTTTCAAACTAGCACCCACCAACCCACCGCGACCGACACTCGGTGGTGATCACTCTTCAGCGGGATCGTAAACAAATCACTAGTGTACGGTAGATGACTGATGGCCAGATAGCCGGTGTCAGTGTTGCCGTCGGCCGCCATGATGATGATGACGATGATGATGGGTACACGGTTCGGAGAGTGGAATGACAAAAAGTGACACGGTTGCATCGTGCCTTCGTGTGGCAGCGACGACGGCCAACAAGTACGGGGCATCGTGGGAAGGTGGGTTGTATAGGCCGGAATTAGTAATCAGGAAAGATACACCGGACAGCAGTGGCAGCAAGGCACACTGCACTCATTCATTCTCAATCAACAACTGTTCGGCGTGGGCAACTGACTGCGGTCGTGTGTATCAGATCACGAGTTGCAGTGTTGCGTTCCGAGTGCGATTGAATGTCAAAATATTGGCAAGATATGTGCCGGAGCAAAGCTTTAACATTGCTGGTGACATTGTAATTTGACGTCTTTTAATTGGAAGCTTGGGGTGGGAACAAAGGTGCAGGGATCAGGTATACTTAGAATTCTATACAACTTGGAAAGAACGTTTGAAAATGAAAATTAATATAATGTGATATGAAATGAGCTAACAGTTTAGTTTGAAACTAAACTAAAACTATCACAATTAAAATGAATAGAAATTCGTGTTATGAAAAAGAGTGTCACTATTTTATGAAATTTTTCCCACTGGAATCAAATTGAGCTATTTTCATGTATTTTTTAATGTGTGGATATTCACATATGACAAGGTTGTACCCATTACATAAAGGATTCCTTTATTGTTGTAAACTATAAAATCTGATTAGAAAATCTGGTTAGCTTTGCCTAGTTCAATATTTGCTGTTAGAGCCGTGGTAGTGGATGCGATTTTCGGACTTCATCGGATGCGATATTATCGGACGTGCTGTCAAACGCTATATCTTTTACTATAGTGATTATTTGGATGAGTTTAATAGTTTAACGATCATAATAAAATAATTTAATTGTGTTCCTACTAAATCCCGCACAATCAGTTTGACAAATAAAATCGTATGCGGCGTCCGACGAAATCAAATTTGTTTGCTAGTGTATTCATAGATTAGTTTGTCTGAAGAATGGCCTCCTGGACATACCAAACTGTTGAATGGATCAATATAGAACAAAAAGGAGAAAATAAACTGAAAACATCTGCACTCAATTATGTATAAAATTGGCCTTTCGATTTATTGTATCAGTGTTTCTCGCACTCGAACTTTAAAAATATCAACAAAGTCAGTTGAATTTGTGTTTCCCGCTAAAATCTGTGATAATGATAATGGTATCAAGGCTGTAATTTACATTACTAGTGACATACATATTTATATTTGATATTTATTTTTAAAAATGTAGCAATTTTTAAAGTATATAATTTTTATGAGGGCAAAGTAATTCGGTACAGAAAATGTGGTGGATCACATACATCAAAAACAATTTTAACTTCGTAGGTCGTCTATCTCGCAAATAAATATAGCAATCTATCTTCTGACCGTTTAAATTCAATGATTCAGAATTGCAATAATCATAATCCGTCAAATTTATCGTACATTTCTATAACACTTTTACAGCAATTCATTTCAATGGCCTAGCAAAGCCTGTGTATGTTATGGATAATTATTAAATTTCGTTATAATTATTAGTAGTTATTAAATAAAAGTTTTATATATTATTTTTATAATCCATTATGCTATAATAGATGATATAATGTGTATTATACCGAACATACCGAATTACTCATCAATACTCGATTGTAATGTGTACTCATTTAGTTTTAAGTATCTAAATATAGCTTGAAGTATGCAACATCCGTTGGCGCACCGTTTTCCTCCATTTTGGTGCTGAACTCAATTAACCGAATCGTTACAGTTTTCAGCTATGATCACTACCGTGCTACACATGAATATCTAAGCACTCGGGCACCGAGCTCGTGCAAATCAATAGGCTCATCATCTGAAGTTGAAATAATAACACCACGGCAAAACAAGAAGCGTCTCCATTTGGAAGCATGTATGGTCTCCACAAGTTTAGATAACAGTCCTCGTTCCGTCCCATCCCGTCCCGTCCCGTCCCGTCTTTCACTGTTTCTGTTGCTTCTTTTTGTGCTTTCCGCCTCCCGTGTGGGCCTCATCCGACAGGGAAACGAATAATCACTAATGGTTATTATTGTTATAAAATACAATTAAAATTAAAATTTTACTCTTCCCGAAACGCTCGCCGTAGCAAATGCAAACAAAAACGCGTTTCTAGCTAAACTACCCCATCGAGGGGTAATGGTGATGGTAAGTTTTCATTGGCCACTAGTCGTTGCGTGTATTTTTCCACCAGGCCAGGGCTAGCGGAGCAATGGGCAGACGATGGAAAAGCGCACTTTTGTTCCGCCCACCCAGCCATATGAGTCCAACGGTACCGGGGGCGGACTTAAGCAGGGTGGAAAACACATTAGGCGGGCTTTGCGCTATTATACCACCCGCTCGATGGAGGGAGCATCTGTTCTCTTGTTCCGATTCCATTTTCCAACGCACGCGGCCGCACACCAGCACCCGGGCTTTGGGAAATGCTCGCCACTTTCCCGGGCTTGGTCGGTTAACTGGTGCCTGGGATCTCTAACATGTCCGCTTTTTACTGCTCCCGTACGGCTGGCTGGTCGGCGAACGCGAATTTTACGGGCTTCTGCTTTGCCGTAAAAGTTTGCTAGCTATGGAGTGATAACTGGCAGCAACTCGGTGCACATTTATTGCTTTCACATCGACGATTTCTCGACGAATTTTCTTATGCTAACGAGCAAAGTTATGCATCTTGAGTGCACTGCACGGTGGGCGAGGGAAACGGTATCGGAGAGCATTAACACCAACTTACCCCTATCGGTCCCACCCCCACCATACCTGCCAACGTACATATTTGCTTGTATCAATTATTCACGTGGATGTCACAACCGTGAGCACGTCGAAGATGAAGATTATGGACTCAAAGAGGTACAATTGGCAAATGTTGGTGTCATGTTCTGGTGTCGCCGGGGAGCTTGGGAGGGGCCGGATCAGATAAGCGTGCAGGAAAGTTTGATGTGTTGTCGCAGTAACGGTGACTGCTGAGTCCCGCAAACACGGGAATGCTACCGTGTCATTACGGTAGCTGGAACACGGCCACCTCTCTCACGGCCGACCTGTTCCGTTTCGCTACCGTTTCGCAAAGGGAGGGGTAGAGAGAAAGCAGTAAAAAGTCCCATAATTTAAAACCGGCGCAATAACATAAAAATAACGTACAAACTCTCAACCTTTTTCCACCCCGTTCGACGCCACCGGCCCCTAAGCAGTCCAAGTGGGAAAGTGCTCAGTCATGAAGAAAAATGCAATCAGATAAGGGAGCAAAAGAAAAAAGTTTACCGATGAGCGTAGAGTCGAGTCGAAGTCAATCGGTGCCGAGGGTGAGTCGGGATGGATTCGATATCATGCAACACGAAGTGCAAAGCTTAATTGCTGCACTTGAGCAACTGACCAAACGGTGGTGACCGATGGAAGGGAAGCTGTGACGTGACGCGAGGACGAACGTACGCTCGTGCTGCGCCGATGACGAAGAAAGGCTAATTGAATAATTCTGTTAGTCCGTTCGGTGATAAAGAACAACGATAAATTGTGTCCCGTGGGTGGTATTAAGGTTCCCGGTGTGGAAGTTTTAATTATCGGTAGTGTGATTAAGTTAGAGAAAAACATCCAACTTACAAATTTGCTTTTTTATCGGAATTGCTCTTTTTTGCGTTGGAATATATGTAGTATTCCTCAGAAGGCTTGGAATTTGTGTGAAAATGTCAAAGGAGTATTACTAAAAGCATTATCTGACACATGCATTCCAACTTTAAAAGTTAGTAATATAGTTACTGTTGGAGCTTTTATAAGTTTCCTCCGAACTGTCAGTTATGATTCCCAAGCGATGTTTTAATCGTTTCGTATGCGGTTAAATAAGGGGTGAACAGCAGATTCAAGACTATTAGAGAACAGATAGTCAAGCGAATCGGTATTGAAGTGCGAAAACGTAAAACAATCAATAATAAATCGAATATTTGGTCACTACACCCAATGCCTAAAGAATTTATTTATTTTCATTTGTTAGAGTTTCTAACATTTACTCTTGATGTTTTCTCTCGGAATGTCCCCAAGAAACAATTGAACGGATCTTGAATTAAACTTTTTTCCGACCCATAAATTTTGCAAATATGATCTGAAATAGTGATGGGAAAAATGAAGTTTTCAACAAAATCGATTCCAACTAGTTCCGAAGTTTTTTTGGAAACGATTCCTGAAACAGATTTCGCATTCCATTTCGGAATAGAATCCGGAATCGGAATCGGCTCCGGAATCAAAATCGACTCTGAAATCGAAGTCGATCTCGGCATCTCTCGGCGATCGAATAGGGTTTGTGGTGCTATGATACTTCGATTGTATTGATAGCCGTAAAGAATCCAATACGATCCACTCTCATGGAGATTATTGAATCTGATTCCAGAGTCAATTCCAATTCCAAAACCAGTTGGATTTCGGGACCGATTCCAAGTCCGGAATCGATTCCATAATGGGAGTTGGCTCCGGAATCAGAATCGGAACCGGATTTGGAATTGTTAGGAACTGCAAGGAAATGGAACATTAAAATTGCACCCACAACAATACTTAATATCATGATATTAATCTATTCAATACTTAAATATCATGAAATTAATCTATTCTTCCTAACGTACTCATCCAGCGCATAGCTCTAACAATTCAATTTTTTCAAATTCGACTGAACCACTGTTTTAGCGTACGTTACCATTATTTTGAGATATTGATATACTACAGGAGTGTCATGAAATCTCTCCGTTGTCTGCTAATCCGTTATTACAGTTATTATGTTTGGCTTATTATTTTCAACTTTGGCAACTATGCTTGGAGATGACTTAAGAGAACTTTATGGACTGGTTTTAACCTACCAGAGCCTATCAACCTACCGGAGCTTAAGATTGCAGTTAAGGTGTAATTTGAAACTTTTGTTGATTTACGATTTAAAAGCTTATTTAGACCTTGCGTGAAGGGGAACGTGTTTTTTTTCGATATTCCATTGCATATTTATCAGAATTTGGCTTACCGTACACCAAAAGAAAGGATATTCATTTCCCCTGTATAGAGTATAAACATATTGAAATAATGAATTAAATGCATTTCTTTGTGATTCCCCGCTGACCATTATTTTTTCACCGTGAAAAAAGTGAGGAATCACAAGAAAATACATTTAATTCATTGTTTCAATATGTCTCTACATATTATTCAACATATTTCTATCAATATTAGACTAAATAGTTGGGGAATTATATTTCCACCAAATTTCACTGCAGCTGTAACCCAAGCTTGAAATGCATCGACGTCATCGCAATACATTTCATTGCATATTTGTAATTGTTTGCTTTGTATTCAAACATTTAATATATTTAAAACTGTATAAAATTTTCTATAAGAATTAATAAGCAGTTTTGTCCATACAATCATCAGTTTCGCTAATTGAATTGAGAAAATAATCATGACAAACAAGAAAATTTAGCGTAAAATGATTCGTGATCGATATTTTCACTTGTAAGCATGCGTTACTGAGGCATTTTAAAATTAAATTAGATACTAAGGAACAACTGGAAAAAATGGTAAAAGACAAATATCTAATTTAAATTTACCTAATGATAATTGCAAAAAATGCCACGAGATCCAGTGAATGGTAGATAGTTGTTGTTAAATTAAATTGTTCTTCTGAGTCCTACCAAAAGACTAGTGTTTAATTGCGTACGGAAGCACTACATTCAGCTGTTGACCATTATATTTGGATTTGTAAACGTTTAAAGCTAATGCAACAAATTAACTTTTCTCTGGAAAGCTCCCCGGTACTTTGTCGACCAAGTTTTATGCACCAGTTCCATAACAATTGTAAATACGACAACTTTTTCCCCTGCAGCAGCCAATCCTCAAGCTCTCCCATATCCAGTTTGACCCGAGCGGAGGTAAGACGGTAATGAAATAAGATTAAATATTAGCCCTGTCCATTGCATTACTCCCTGCAGTGAGCACATTTCTTTCTTTTGAAATCATCCTCGTTTTGGTGTATAGAAATTGTTCCGGTTGCTATTTTCCCGGAAAGGTGTAGTTCGTCTTGTGTCAACTGGGACGGTGTTTTACATTGTGTTGAAAAACAAGACTAATCTCACGCTATCGCGACAGAAATTTCCACCCAGCGGTTGGCCTTTACATTTTTCTGTCTTTGATCATAACTCAGCCTCTCCCAGCATTCGAAGACGAAGGAAAACTTTTCTACAACCGAAACTTTTGCAATCGTCTTTTGCTGACAAATTGTGCCGAAAGTAAGCCGGCCTGACGTTGTAGCACTATGCCAATCGAAACACAGTACACAGTACGCAACGTTTTTTGTCAGCTTGAGTCAACCGACGGTTTTGTGGACGGTGTACTCTCATCAAACATCTGAAAAGGATAAAAAACCACCCAGATGCTGCACACTAACGTTGCAACTGGCCATTAAAATTGGGACTTACAGCAACGGCAGGAGCAGCAGCAGCAGCATTACAAAATTAGTTGAACTTTAGTCGTAAAGGCTCAAAAAAGGCATCCGAAGTGATATTGGAAGGAAATGAGCATTCTCCAGAGCCGTAAACACCTCTGCGCCGGGCCTTTTGCTTGGGGCGGTCGAGCGGCAAACTTTATCATTAACGTCTGGGCGGTAGGGTCATAAATTCCCCTTCATTATACTAACGCTTGCCAGCATACATCGCCAGCGCGATATTGCAGTTTTTCGTTCGGAATTCCGCCCAACACTGCGGTGGTGCTTTGTGAAAGATCCATCACACCATCACTTAGTGGGTTTGTGTCGGGCTTTTCGCCCAGTCACGTCACACCTTCTCCGTCCGGTCCTCCCCGCCCGGTCGCAAAGCTACACGCTTTTCCGCATGCCATAACCGGCTCGGAAAAATGCATCACCACTGTTGTTAGCTCAACGCTGTTGCACCCATAAATGACATCGCCAACGAGACGATCCGCATAGCGCGACTGGAATCGTTTCGTCAAAGCCATCAAAACCGGATTTTAATGGTCGAAACTTTAAGTTTTCCGGCAAAGCTGGCAGCCCTTGGCGGATGGGAAAACAGAACGAGAGCCCGCCCCGTTGCGCCTGAAAGTGCAGTCGAGGAACGAGGTGCACATTTGCTCAAGTGTTCTTGGGCGGTTCGGTTCCGTCCCGTGTGCGCTTTGCACAAAGAAGAAAATATAATTCATTTCCTGAACCAAACCAACAAAAATTGAAAAAAAAACACACTTACTCACTCACAAACACACACACACACACACACACACACACACACACACACACGGATGTAGTCGGTTGGCGATAACGGGGAGCCAGCCACGAGCGAGTGTAGCCTTCGACCGTTTTTGCACTAGATCTCGTCGTCTAGAGGTTCAAGTTTTTATGGCTCCTTTCGTCAGCCAGCTCTAAAATACTCCCTACAGTCCCCCCCCCCCCCCCCCTTCTCGAATCCCCCTTCAAAGCAAATGCAACGTGTGCACACACATATATAGCTTTCGGCTTGAGTGATTTCTGAATTCATATATTTTAAATATATATTTTAGGTATAAAGTAAACTTTTACGATGCAATTTCGAAAACAAAATAATCATATTTTTAATATGCATCGTCCGCGTGTGACGACGCGTTCGCGGTGGAGGCGGGCTGGCACCACAAGGCCACACCACACGAGGCGCACTAGGAAATGCAGTAGCAGGGCACGGTTTTGTTTGTGTGTGTATCTGTACATTCCACCTTCGTTCTACCCTTTAACAACAGCAACCCGTTCAGTTGAGCAGTTGATCTTTATTAGCCTGGCCGGGGTCGTTCGAAATGAGCATTGGAGTTTTCCCCATGCACACACATTGCGGAGTGCACGGTTTTTATTTCCACATCGATTCGTTTGTTCATGCTTTTTAACGTGTTTTTGGTGTGGCACTGTCGAAATAGACTAGTTTGTCCTTCGAGCTCTTCGTTTTTCCCTTTTTCTGCATTTGCTTCAAAGGCCACCCATTTCGGGGTTTCTTTCGAGCGCAAACAGTTTCTGTTTGGTTTTTGCTGACCCGTCCCGTCGGGCCCTACCCCGTTTCCGTTTTTCCGTTTTCTTGTGATCGTCCCAGGCTTGCGTTTTTCGCTCCAGACTGGACATGGCTAGATTTTTTTGAGGGTTACTAAATCTCATAAAAAATCGGTTGAGCTGGTTATGAAAAATCATCGCATGTCATTGCCACACGCGCTCGTGTCCCGCTCTTCGTCCCGACATGCAAACATGCAAGCCCGTAGAGTCCCACAAGCGAGTCAGAATCGTCAAATCTCGTCATTAAAAAGTCCTGCATCTTCCTCTGGTCGACCAAACCCGGTGGTCGTTGGTTTGGGAGTCGCTGAGGTTGGGCGGTTTTTGCTGCCAAAGCCCCACTGCGTTCCACTGCGGAAGCCACAGTCAATCGACGCCACCATCGTTTCGGTCGCATTTTGGACGTAAAAGAGCGATGATTTTAATTTGTTTCCTTTCCTCCAAGCTAGCCTCATCGTCGCCCGCCGTCGCTCCATCAATCGTTTTAGACCGGGCGGGCAAACATTTGTATGTGAGCTTTCAGGTCCATCGACCAGAAATCAAATACAAATTAATTTACGGTGACTTTTATTGCTTTCGGGTTTCGGTGTTTCGGTGCGGTTTGCCGAACACACCGCAATGATGTATCGGCTCGGCCGGCTGTTGAGGATAATTCGTTCCTCAGACGTGTTTTGTCCGCTGCCAAAATGAAAACAAAATCACCTTCCAGCGCTAGCCGTGAACGCCGAGGGACGCGCCGAATTAGCTTACCTTGAAATGTCGGTCGACAAAAGAAAATCATCATCATAAAACGCTCATTCCTGGGATATCGGGACGCTCGCGCAACAATGTTGCGTTGTTGAATATCTAATAAGTTAAATTTCTGGCGCGCAATAAAAATATGGATTGATTTTTATAGCTTATCGGTGCGTACGGGTGTGTGTGCTTTGTGCTTTTGTGGCTATTTTTACTTTCGCAAAACCCCAAACGATGATCACTTTTCCCCCCTGAATCACGTGCGAAGCTTCTCGGCATTGGAACGCGGGTTTTATTTTCCTGCTCCTTTGGGGGCGACGCCAGCCCTCTGGCCGGACTGGGGTGTCCGGGGTGCAGATTGCAGACACTGGCGGCAAAAGTTCTGCATGCGTTCTTTCTTTTGCTGCGTTTGTATCCGCACAAGGATCTGTTGCGAAATCCTTGCGTTCAATAAATATTTAATGTGTTTAAGTTTAATGGCACCGGTCGGAGAGTGCAACTGGTGATACAATGTTGCAGATCAACAGGTAGGATGGGTCCTCGGTAGGATCGGTTGGTTTGGTGGGTTTCGTTGATTTAAAGCCCCTACGGAACCGGACGACTCGTTCCGGACGATGGTGGTCCACGCACTACAATGTTTGCTACCCGTTTATGACGACTTTTTGGAGGGTTGCGAAAGTTTTAATTCGAAGAATTTTAACCAATTTGCGGCACAGCAACTTTGATGGGCAATATCCGGTGAAGCTTGCGGACAAATTTATGGTTGGTTTATTGTTCAAGAGAATAACTTAAACGCTCAATCTCGAAGAGCCGGCCAGGAGAAGTATTATTTAAATGCTTAATTAAGCTTTTTTGGTAGTACGTTTTTCTTGAATTTGAAATTATCAGGAATATTCTGAGTGGTTTACGATTTGAAATGTCTGGAGTAAAGTTTAATATAAGACCATACAGGCCAGTGGATAATTATTTCAAATGGGAGTACGTTTATAAACAATTCCAAAATCTTGTAGAAAATAATGCATATTGATTTGGAATCCATATCATCCAATATTCAACGGAAACTTATTATGTGGTACACATTACAGGCACTCTAAACTACGAATTTAAGATGGTTCAATGCTCAGCTCAAAATCAATGTTAAGTATGAATAAAATATAACATTTATTGAGTTTGTTCATCGGACATAGTCACAAATGAACTAGGTGCTTGCAAGCTACAGGACGTTAAATTTAGTTTAATTGACGAATTCGCAAACACTCACGGAACGAAGATTGAGACATACTAAATTCATACTCGTAAGACTCAATAACGTCATGGATTCAAATCTAGAATGAACTGTCACCCCGTAACAACGATTGACTATCCGGCTGTGTGGTATTGAATTAACTCTCGAAAGCCTGTATATAGGCCGGCATGTCCGCGAAGGACCTTACGCCAAATACAAGATGAAGTAAATTTGACTGAAGGCGACTCTCCTCATGTTTATCGGAAGTGACTGACCAAAAGTGTTACGATAATGTGACGTATTATTTGATGTTGCCTGAGAGTCTTAGACGGAACAGAGAAGTTAACAGCGCTGAGTAGGTTGGGCGCATCAATTTTACCACAAATTAATTTTCGGATTGCTACAAAATAACACTTTTGAGGACACTTTTTAGGGCATCTTTAGATGAACAAACGTTTAATAGAAACAACCATTGAAATTACTAATAAATTTTCTTCTGATGTGTATATCGAAGTGTAAATTCAATGTTAGAATAAAAAAGGCGTTGTGATTATAAACAAATAATAAATTATGATTATAAATAATACATGATTTTTGTATTGTAAGCCTTTCACAATTTTCAGGGATTTTGCAATTACAGTTTTGTATATTTTTTAAATTTTTATTTAAGTGTTTGTTAAAGTTTGGGCGTATATCAATATAGAACATCATATGACTCATATGACATCAATATAAAACCTTCGGTTGCACATAAATTTAAGTTATTCCTGAATTTTCTCTTAGTAACTCTATAAATGGAAATGTTTAAATTAATTCTACCATGGTTAATGATTTTACAGAGTGTATATTTCAAATTTTAGGCATTATCAATAAGCACATAAAACAGCCCATGTTATTAAATTAATTCAATATGATGTTATTGATTCAAAACTTCAAAAACCTCCAAACCCTTAGAACGCACCATTATATTGTTTTGATGCTAAAAGCAAATATTGAAACACAAATTAGCACAGTTTTTCAGCGGATCTGTCCCATTGTAGCCACACTTTATCACACACTCAATTAACACTAGACGAAACAACACGCTCTAAGCACCACTCGGCAAACCCCTGGGACACGGCAGGATAAGCTCTCGATGCGTGTAACCTGCTACATGATTGTACAAAGCCTACAGCCCCCTTGAACAGCACCGCACCAGGGTTAGGGATTGTCGCCGATCAGTGCGGTTTGTTGACACTGTCCACAATCTTCTGCGAGCGAATTCGGCTCAAGTGGGTACGTTTGGGTTTAGGTGTCAGCTATTTGCACACGGCCTCACCCGCTACGTTCAGGCACTGCCTACAACGCTTCCCGTTTGAACATTAGCCCTTGAATGGCCGGGCAGAATGCTGGGCAACCCAGCAGCTCCCAGTTCTGTCTGTCCTGGTGTGTCTAGTCCGGACCGCTGGCTTATATCGCATCGCACGGCAAGAGACTCCGATTTCAAAAGCTCTCGAGTGCTGCATCTGTTTGCCCTGCAAGCTAATACGTAGATTTAATCAAAACCATACTTATTGAAATGATCAATCAAAATCCACCCTCCCAAAATCGCTTGATGTCATCGTGTAGCCCACCTTTCCTGCTCTCCTGCCTTCCCACTGTCACCCACTGATGCGAGGGATGATGTTCTTGTTTGGAACCTCATTATTGCACAGTTATAATGCGATTTAATCCCTTCTCCCTGCTCCCGATGGACGCTGCTGGAAGAGAGGGGTGCGAGGGATGCGACTGTCCCTATCTCGCTCAGTCTCCTTCATGGCAGGGACGCGTCGACACATATGCAACCAGAGCACGCCTGCCAAAAGCGCATACCGGACACAAACACGAGTTCGAGGCACAAACACAGGGCACCGGAATGCGGTGCGCCCGAAGACTCTCGAAACAAATGTTTGAAATCAAATCAAACAAACAAATTTACATACTCTTGAGTGAACGAGGGCGTGTGGGCCAGCTGGCAAAATGGCAACGAGGGGATGCAGCGGGAGTTTGATTTTGTGCACTTTTTGAATGCCTGCCAGTGGAGAGAGAGGATACCGAATATGGCCATCCAAAATGCACGTTCTGTGTTGGGATGGAGGATATTTGATGCCGGAACAAACACAGAAGAAAGAGCGAGAGGAAGAGAGAGTGCATGTTTGTGTGTGTGTGAGAGAGTGTATGCGGCAAAGGCATTAAGTGCTACCCAAACATTATATGGGTGTGAAACAAACAATCGTCATCCGCCCCGGACGCCCGGTTGTAACCGCACTCCAACGCAATTCGCATCGGTGAGCATCGCTATTGCCCGGGTTCCGGGGATGTCTGATAATGCCAGCCACCAGAATCGGTTTGGAATTGCAGGTGTTGGCGCTGGGCATGAGAACCGGAGTTCATTTGTGGCGGTGGCAAACCACTCCAGATTGGTCCCTCATGCCTTTTCCGTCGGGCGCTTAGCAGCACGGGGGCGGGGGCTTGTCGTCTTCCTGCTAGTCGCCTTTATTTGACACAATCCACGGTCGGTTGGGAGGTTAAGGTAGTCGAATTCGTGCTAGATTTCAAGGGATTCCTTTAACGCCGCTTAGCACTTCGTTCGTTCGGATGCAAATCTCTGTGCAGAACGTAGGGGTTCACGGCATGCAGCAGCAGGAGCAGCAGCAGCAGCAGCGGACTTTGCAATTTGCTGCGCTTCTATACGCCATCTAAGAAGAGATTCTACGCGGAGCAGGCAGTTTGAAATCGTTTTCTCGCCTTTCTGCAACACTGGCATCAGAAATACATCCCCTCTCACACACACAGACACATCAAACGGCATAACAATGTAGTACGACTTGCCTTCGTTTGACGGAACCCCTCCGGATCTCGGTCCAACTCTTTGAGATTGGGGTTAGCTCTGCTGTTTTTCGGATGTTTGGGGAGAGAGGGAACGCCTCGGGTCGGTAATTGCTTACGAATTAACCGTAATTACGAGCACCAGCAGGATCGAACGCTAGGTTTTGGTTCGGTGGGTGATGAACGGTTCACGACAGAAGGAAGGATGGGTGCGTGTGCATGCGTGTTGTGCTTCTGGGAAAAAGCAAGATTTTCAAGTGATACAACGCCACCACGAGCTGCAGCGGTCCTTGAAAGCGGTCTAAGCGGGCCGGGCAAATGCACTGTCGGCTTCGTGACTGGCCTAACGAAAGCAAAAGTGGTCCAGTGGAGTGCCGAAGGATACACGCTGCAGGATGGTTCGTTCGTGGAACGGGTGCCTGGGTAGGGGTGGAGTCTGCTGCTGAGGGGGTGCAATTGGTGGATGTGGTGCAGGTGACGGATAGGTTGATTACGGTGTAATTGTTGTTACAATTCATCAGTACAACTATGGCGAAATCTTGCTGCAATCGGACACAAACCATTCAATGCATAACTTTAAGAAGAATATGGATTCTTCATACGTTTGTGTGGAAAAGTTTTATTAAAAAAGGGGAAACTAGGGTAATTTGATGTTCAACATCATCGAACAATTGATGCAAAAATTGGCTAAAAAATGCCTGGTATACTAATAAAACATTACTTACTACGATTCCTTCGCGTCATTTGGGCTACTACATATTCCTTTCCAAATAGAATCATATTTTTGTCCACTATTTGCTGCTTTTCTACTGTGCAGGTGTCATCAACTGAAATCCACACTTCAACCTGGCACAGACGAACCATTGCAATGCACATTATCGAACACCTTCCTTGTCCATTCGATCTCCAGTTCCCAAAACGGTGCATAGTCTCATGCCGCAACGCATTGCTTTAATCTGTATCAGTTCAAGGGTGCGTTGGTAGTATCCCCGTTTGCATCTGCATTTGTCCACCATGAGGCGCAAGGTGGTGGTCGCTGTGAAGATGCCAAAGAAGCTACAAAAGAGCTTCATTTAAACATTCGCTTTCGGTGGGGCCCTTTTTTGCGCACTTTATGCGCATATCCCTGTTTCTCTTTCGTCGTACTACGTACGATGCAGTGGTGGTTGCTGTTGCAAGCACACCATGCCACCCGATCCCGAGCAATGTTTACTTTCGCTTATTATTGAAAAGGCGCATTCGTGTGTTTCGCCCTTTAACATGCACCTCAGATCCTAGCCAATTTTCGTACTTCCCTCACGGCGACGACTGGCCCGGTTTGGAAGCTGACTGGCCCGTTCCTAATGCCGATTCCCTTCCCCTGGTTCAACTGTAGCGCAAATGCATTTGCACACCGGTCGCTTTGCATACGATTGCAACTGAACACGGAGCCCGACCACGTCAAGGGAGATGCAGTGCAGCCGGGAGACAGCGAAATAACCGCGCACCGGCTGAGACAGTGAAATTATTCATCTCCCTCGTTCGCGGGCCGCTCGTTGGCTGGGCCGGGCGATGACCGATTGCCGTCGAAATGCAAATGGCTTAAAATGTATCTACATTAGAATTAGATATTATTAGGCTGTCATGTCACCGATGCGATACGGCTGATTATTTTCCTTTCTGCAATCTGACCTCGCGCCATCGCAACGCGGTGAACTGCGTTGCGGATCATTGTGCACGGCCATCCGGCGCGTCTTTTCGAGGAAGTTTAGATCAAAGGGTCTGCAAGGAAGCAGCAGTCTGTTGAGTGTCCGAGGATGGAAATTCAGGATAGGATGGTGCAATCACAAAAAACAGCCCTTTTGAGGGGTTGGCAGAGGGGTTGGCTACAGAGGATTTTTCCATCGTTCGGTAGATGAGCCTGCTGACCTTGACGGTTGCATTCGGTTAAATCTGGAAGCGAAACAGTATTGCTACCGGTATGTCATTACACCCTTGAATAAGAGGTTTGTAAGCTTAAATGTGTGCGTATGTAGTGGAACAAAACAGTACGAAGTTAGACGATAGGTTGATAGCATGGGAATTAATATTATAGGAATAGACTATTGGTTAATCGAAATCTTGTACACCTGGTATTTAGACACATGTACATTTAAATACTAATACAGGAAATTTACTTTATTGTATCTTCTTGAAACCGAGCAAAAGCCGATTTTTTATTTATGTGCTTTGTAACTTCATTACTTAAAACTTCATTTGAGTCCTCCCATGTTAGGAAATAAATGTTGTATTCTTTTCGTGATCTTCGTCAATCAACATGTGTACATTGATGGGTTTTTAGCTATCTCAAAACCAGGATGTATAAGTAACATAGTCAATACATAGGTAGTTCTTTAAACATAGATTTCAAGTATAACACACTTATTACGCATTTATGATTTAGTGCTCTATACTCCTTTTTCTGGTGTGAATTGGTTTCTGATGAACAGTGATGGTCTATTACATGAATACGTCGGATTCTTTCAAAGACCAAATGGGTTCGAATCTCCATTTTTCCTTTAAAAATTCACCTTCTGATTGCGACAAGCATTCGTTATGTGTAGGTGGTTATGTCAAGAAGAAGATTCATCGATGTTGAAAATGATTGTAATATTTATCCTTTTTTAGTTGTAAACCGCATTTTTTTTTTTGCAAAAAGTAGTGATTTTTGGATTTCTGTTTATTGGTACGTGTTGTTTAAAATAAGTCTCTCTACACTATATTTAAACTATGTTATATGTGCTTCAAAATTGAAAGAATCAGAGGTTTGCAATCAAAGAATTCAAAGAAAATAATCTTTTTACATTGACTTCGCTTGATTTTACACCTAATAGTTCAGCAAAATAATTGTTAAAAACGCAACCAAAACTCAACTAAAAAAAGACAGTCAAATGTCACACCAATTACATATTATAGTCTCAAAACAAAAGTGTAGTAGAAGCTTTTATATGTTAACAAACTAACTGACACACGACACAAACTTTCACACCGAACCGGCGACGGGAAGCTCACTGCCGTTGATCACAATATGTCCCGAAGGTGAAGCGTTCGAAGCGACATGACAGTGTGAGCCGCGCCAATCAACAGAGATGTGACGGCCAACATCACTATCACACCTGTGTAAGCCGCCCCGGGAGGCCACCTCATGTGTGTCGCGACGCAGACACAAATAATCCATAAATCATCCATCTGCCTTTGTCGCTGACAGGGCGGCCGTTTCGGCCGGTCTGTGCCGCACGATCGCCCGGAACGATCCCGGGACAACGAAACACGCTCTCTTGCCGTGTACCGGGGACGAGTGATGGTGATTTCACTTTCAAGAGCCTTTCTGCTGACGACATTTCTTCGATTGGCATAGTGTGTAGCAAATCTAAACAAAATACAAAAAAAAAAACACATAAAAATACAAAAGACAACCTAAACGATCGATCGCCGGAATTTGCATCGCGCCGTGCTGGATCAAATGTTAGGAGACAAGGTTTCCTCGATCACTGATCGGCCGACACGAGTCGAATGCTAATTTGATTTTGATTATTGGAAGATAATTTATTTCTCATTCTTTCGCAGAACCATCGCCGGTCGATTTAAATCGTGTGAATCGGCCTGTCCCCTGTCGACAAGACGAAATCGAAGATCAGCAATCGGTGAGCGATGTTCGAAGAACTGAGGCAGCATGTCGTTCACCCTTGGCAAGATGGGTTGAATGGACGCCAGAGAAATGCGAATTGGCTTCTTCAGAGTGAAGTTTGTTTTTATAAAAAATATAAACGAACAATTCTACAAGTATTCAGATGTAGTGAATTAAATTTTCGTTCCCTTTCGTGCGCGAGAATAGAAAAAGGCTGCCAAAACCGAATACAACCGACGATACGGTATTAAACAACAACAAAAAGTGCTGCTCCTGTTCGGTTTACAGTTCGAAAACAGGTGGAAATATAATGAAAAGTACAAAACCGATATTTGCCCTGTCGCTGCACACTGAACTGCAGTTTCACTCAAAGGGATGACACTTTACCTAACCGTTTTCATATTGTGGACAATCGAAATTCACGCGACCACTATTCAAACGACGGGACGGAATTGAATGCAATTGTTTTGCACGCTTGTAACGCTGCAGCACCGTTTGCAATTTGTATGTAAAACTGATAATACAATTTTTCACTTTTCCCTTTGAATCGAACGTTCCGGGAAGGTGGGATGAAAACATAAAAAAAAACGGAAACGCAAAGAACACTCCAATAACTACAAACGTCGGGCGAGAAATGAAAACAAAACGACAGGAAAAATAGAACAAAAATGCGCGTAATACAAGCCACGAGCGGTTTGTTTTTCGGGGCAGGAGGAACAAAATAAAAAAACAAAATCAAATAAAAACAACAGCAGCTACAGCAAACCGAACGAGTGACACAGTTTGCGCCGGTACGAGTGACTCACGTGCACACGTGGCACGAAGGCCGGGCGCTGTGTGAATATGGATCCAATCAAACATTTATAAATTATTAATTTATTCAATTTTCCGTTTCCCTGCATCATCGGGAACTGATGAAAAGCTTTGTTGGTGACATTGGGCTGCCGCCCGAAACCCCGAGCGCCGGTTAACGCCGCGGGCCACGCCGTTCGCCGTGTCCGTTGTTTATGTAAATGGACAAGTCTCTGGGGAGCGTAGGGAAGGAAAACTCTCAACATACGTAAAATACACATGCATATACACACACATACACAAACGGGCATGTCCATCGGATTCTCGCCGAAACTAGCCGGCGGCCAAAATCTGCCCCTGATGCGACGACCGGTGGCGTTTACGCACTCGAGAGCTCACGGAATGCCCTCACACCAGAGCAGACAGTGGAACGCATTGTACACGCAGCATATGTGGATCTTATAGGGCCGATGGATGTGATTGTTTTCGGTGCGAGTGCATCGTGATGCAACCTTCAGATGTTCTTTTGATACGGACGCACTCGTTTTGCTGGGGCCGCCGTCGACGTAGAATCGAGAACATCCCACACACGGTGGGTCCGTTCTGATCGGTCGACCTACGACTGGGAAATCGAATTATTTCTTGCATGCGGGGCCAATGCGTCCGTTAGGGTACCGCGCGTGAAATGCGGGTTTGAAGTTTTAATCAAATTATTCAAATGCTCGAAATGCATTTTTCGAAGTGTGTACTGTTCAAAAGAATGCTGTACCAATGTCTTGATCCTGCTGCTGACGGCTGGCTGCGGCGAGTGGACACAATTCGATTAGATTGTGCATGCAGTTGAGTTTGATGGTGCTTGATGTTTTCTTTTTCTCTTTTCGTTATCGAAACATCAACAGTGTAGGGAAACAGTGTGTAATTCCATTCCATCCCATTTGCTGCACCGTACACATCTCAACTGTTCTCGCTTAGAAGTTGAGAGCTACTACTCGAGGGACTGTAGGGAATTGAGTAATGCAAGGTTGGTTAAATGAATATGGAGGAAAACTGGTTAGTTTTGGTTGTACATCGGCTTACCTGGACATTCCTTTTTAGAAGTAAATACATGGGTGTGGGTAAAAAGAGAACAATAATGTTGGTTTACGGCAGTGTTTGCATTATGACAACTATATTAGCTTTTAAATTTTCTGTAATTGATTTGGCATTAGGCACTTAAGGTAAATTTTCTATATATTCTTCTTCTATTTTCTATAATATTAACCCATTCAGTGATTTCCCCGAGTAAGACTCGGGCTGTCCTTTTGTTCTCCGTTTCGATTGAATCGTCGCGTGGGGGAAAGGGTGATAAAACAATTATAATGACACATTATGCACATAATATTTTAAGTAAAGCAACATATTGCAGAATGGGCCCAATTTTTTTAAACTGTTTGACTTTATTTCAAAATGGGTTTGTGAATTTTCTAAAAAATCGTGGGACTGTCAAAGAGTTAATTTATTAAGATCAGTGAAGGCATGAAATTTATTAATTCAATTGCTAGTGTCCGCCCAAGGCTTAACAATATTTCATTTATTTTAAATAAGGAGAAAAAGGAATGGAAAGAAGAAGGAGAAGAAGAATAATCTATCATTAGTCTATATATTGTGATGAGTTTCATGAAATAAAAAAAATGTATAAAAAGGAGAGGCCATTTAGATAATCGATTAAGTCAGACACAAACACTGCATGTTGTAAAATGTAGTATTGCAGGTTTTTACAAAGAGATTAGTTACATAACCAAAATACATAGTTCAATTATACAAACATAAAAGCGATACAACTGTATCCGATTAATCTTATTGTTCCATTGTCGAATCTCGAATCAATTCAACGAGGTGGGAAAATGAATTGCAATGTGAACTTTTTCGTACAAATCAACAAAAATAAAAACATTAGTTGACGTCAAGATGACGTCAACATCAAGAATAGAATAAGTCTGCAAATAATGTATTGTTCGGACAAGTTTTATTATCATTTAATATGTTGTAGTCTGCTTTTTTCATGTTTAGTTATACTTATACTGAGGATGATGTATTTCTGAGGTTGCTTCTAATCCGAAAAGCTAAAATGGCAAAAAATGAAACAATGAGCTTCATTTTCATTAAAGAATCGTTGATGTAACCTTAAATTTAATGCACTTCGTGATTCATAACTATTAGTCGATGGTTGTACTTGCGTGTGAGTTTGTGTAGTAAATATTATTTAAACAGCATGTAGTGCATTCATCTCGTGCACACACATATGCACTCACAACTATCTAAAGCACCACTAAAATTGATGATGTCTGTACAATTAAAACTTATCATTTGCCTGCCCATTTGTAACATTGTGCCTGCCGCAGCGTTATGTCCACGCAATAGTTTGAGTGTATTTTTATTTCACAAAATTACCGGCATTACGAAGGGTCGTAAATTTTGTCTCATTTTCCACTGGCAGAAGTGTGCGTTCGGCTTCCGAGAATAAAATCTTCGTCGCCGTATAATGACCACCGACAAATATTGCAATTATAAATGTGAACGCAAAACAAAGACAGAAATGGAATACTTTCAGCTCAAACCTTGCGTTTTTCCACCATCACCACCACGAACCGTTTTCCCGAAACCACCTGTTCTGTTTGCAAGCTGCGCCCGGCAAGATGCTCTCTCGAGATAGTCGGCTGCATTTATTATTATTTAAATTAGCCTAATAAAAGTGTGCAAATAACTGTGGCCGGTGTGGCGAAAAGCTCACTCGCTGGCCACTACCGCCCGGGACCGGGACCGCAGGCATACGAAAGGCAAAAGATCCGCCGCTTTTCAACGGTCAACGGACGCGTTGCCGGGCGGCGGTAGGTGTACACCCCATTACCGGACGCCGAAGGATCCTTTCAAGCGCGGTGCGAAGCAATAAAAGTTCCTCCAGCGTTCGGCTCATTCAGCATTCGACAAGTTTTATTGGCAATTTCTGCCGGCAACTTCTTGGTTCACCAAGCAGCGCTCCCCCCATCGGTGGCCACCGAGCCGATTCGCTGCTAGGAGTGGAGCAGAAGCGGTACATTTCCGTTGCTGATTATCATTCAATTAAGCAGGGAATCGTACGCGCTTGTTTGCTTGCCCAAGGTGCGGCCAAATGCAACTGCACTTTTGCGGCCTGGCGTCGAGGTATGGGGGACTCGCTCGCGTACTCGACACGCACGGACAGTGTTGATTGATTTCTTCGGCGTTGTAGTGTATGGAACGCGTAGAGCGCTGCGGGAGGTGTTACAATGTAAATAACAAAACTGCTCAACTGATGTGACAGAGGCACACAGCCGAACAAACATACAAACAAACAAACAAAAAATGGGATTACACACCGCGACGGCAAGTAAACACACAGTGGCTTACAGTAGCGCATAGTGAGAGTGAGAGAGAGCGACCAGCAAACAATTGCGCATTCTTTGCGCCGATTCCAACCGATCCCAGGCACAATACACTTCTAACAGTGCCTTCCTTCCCACCAGACAGTAACATTAATCCGCTTAAAGGCTTCGAATCCTTCGCTAAATCCTTCCACAATCCCTGCCAAACAATGGGCAACGAAGCCGACAAATCGACTCTGAACTGCTGGGTGGCGGTCCTGTATGTTTGGTCCTGCAGCATCACCAGGATAACAAAATACGTGTGGAGAGCTGCCAGCACCTTGGTCGAATTTGTGGCGATGATGCTATCGGTTTGAAACAATTCAATCGGAATCGTTTTGCACATCTCTTTCCAGCGGATACCGCTCGCTTGACATGGAGACAATCCCGCTCGTCCGCGTCGTCCGTTTGAAGGATAAAAATTGATACAGCATTGAAGGGTTCTGGTGGACTGTGTTTTGGGCATTACCTCGTTCGTGAGCGTTTTTTTTTTTGTATCGTTCCAATCAACCAAGCAACGGTGGTGTAACTGTTGGTTTGGTCTTCCTGTTTCGAATTTCCAGACCGAAACAGAATCTGGTACAGCAAACGAAAGGGAGAATAAAAAAAAAATCCAATGTACAAGCCACAGGCGCCACCGATTTGTGCAATGTAAATGAAGAGGATAAGCGAACATTGAGAGGCAGCTGCATTTCAAAAAGTCATAAATATAATTGGTATTTTGAAGATTTATGAATCGTTTCATTTTCATCTGTAAACTAACTCTGAAAAACTTATTCGTAAAGTTGTTTACTGTCTTTTGAATTCGATTTGTGTAAAGGCCGTTTCAACTAAATCTAATAGCTCTAATTAAGCAATATTTATCTTCAGGTTGCGCTATTAATACAGACCAAGAAGAGTTGACCAGTACCTAAGTCGAACTTATTGGTTTTTAGCCAACATATAGCTTATTTTCGTGTGTTGTTTAGATGGTAGGAATTATTTGATTTGACTACTAGATTTGACCACTAGATTAATAATTTGATAAAAATCTGACTGATTATAGAAATTTTTAAGCTTTTTGAATGGTTTATAAAATTAGACCAATAGTGAATTTATTTTACATTTGACATTTGATGTATCAAATCAGTACAATTTGCTCAAAAAACATGTTTAGAATACCGCTTATCTCCAGATTTGCCTATGACAGATATCATGTATCTCGGGGACTACCTGGTCGAAACAAATTTGTATTTAGCTTTAGTGAATATTCCGGAAAAGTATTAAACAAATCTCATAAGTCTACAAAATATAAAATATCGAGTAAATATTATAGTTTATTTATTTAAAATCCAGTAATAGTGCCACCAATCCTTGGCTTACCCCGTTTAAAATAAATTTAAATTGTATACAGCCACCAATGGCCATATAACAAGGACAGGAATAAACAAACTGATGTCTATATTAATGACATATTCTAGAAAGATCTTTAGGTTGTTCTATATTAGCCATTAACGAAAATGTTTTGAAGTATTTACACCGGCATTCACAATCTCATGACAGCTACTCAGTATTCTTGCAAAATTCCCCTAGTCGATTGCAACACTCCCCTATATGATTGCAAACTTCTACAGCTTGCAAGTAACATTCCCCTACTGATTTGCAACATTCCTCTAAGTGATTGAACTATTCCCTTATATGATTCGAAACCCTGTAATGTACCTTTTAAGCTGCAAGGTTTGTTTATGTCAAAGCATTTAATGGAATGTGTTTTAAAATTTAATTTTCCCTGCTAATTCCAAGTATAGGAGACATTGTCTGGTTAGAGCAGGTTATTTGCGAGTAGCATTTATATGCATTTCAAATGGAAAGCAATCAGCAGCTATTCTACACATTTTTTGTTGCTCTTTTCAAAGGCTGCTTGTTCAAGTATTGTGTTCTTAGCATATTACCTGCAAACATTCAATAGCAAAATGTGTAGCTTACGTGAACATAGCAAATCAGGATAAGCGATCATGGTTCAAGATTTTTTTAAATAATTCATTGCAAGACTAGTATGACTGAAAAATCTCTTAGTTACTTGTAAAGTAGTGCAATACAAACCGAAACCAAACGTATTACACACAAAAATTAACCTCCCATTTGATATAACCAGACTGGAATTAAAAGAAAATGTAAACAACATTTACTTACGACTTAATAAACACGGAATATTTTGATCAAAGGTAAAAGGTATAAACAAATGGATAATAAGTCTATGTGCCGTGACATTATGACCAATTCCACCCATCAATCGCTGTAACACTGTCCACTGTGAGCCGATGGACGACCACAGCCGCAAATGGGCCAATGGTTTGGCATTTGTCCATCCAATTGTTACCAAACCATTTCAGCATAAACAGAATCCGCGAAACCAATGCCTGGGGATGAGGATGGACCAGCTAGGACGGTGGATCCTGCCGGAATCCCGGAATCCCACCACAAAGGATACGTTGATTATGTTGGTCAGCACACCCACCGATCCAGGCCGGGAGCATGTGTTGTTGTTGATATTGTTGTTGGGATTGGACGGACGAGTCGAGCGCCAGCGACTTTCCGGTCCGGTCGCATAATGCCGTTCATAAACAATTGAAATATAATTATTTGGATTGGATTTAGTTAGTACTACATTTTGTGGCCAGCCCAGTGCGCGCCGTGTTAGTTTCTGTTGGCTCAGCCGGCTGTGTGGTTTGTTATTTTTTCGCCCCTGATGACGACGGGCGTGGATGTGATGTTTGTTTCTCTCTCTCTGTGGGTGTGTGTTTTTTTTGTCGCACTGCATGCCGGTGTGATGTTGTTGCTGATGGGCGTCCAGTTTTACAGTTCACTTTCGAGCACCATCTGTCATCGGGTGCTTCCAGTTCCGGCGCTTGATACTTCCCTGCAGGATCCCTTCCCGCGGCACCTGGACCTGACAGCTCCCAATACCGATCCCCACGGCCATATGTTGAACTGAGCGCCCTTGGGGAGGGAGGAAGGAGAGTATGATGGACCGTGGAACGGGTTTCCGTTCGTTCCGGCGCGGTGGCGCTCGAGTGGAAGTAAGTGATTTTTTGTCCCCGACCCGAACTCCAACTGCAACTGCAACATTGGAACCAAACCAAACGCTCGTCCGGATGCGTTAGACCGTGCACCGAGTAGCCCCGCGGGATCCAGCCACGATAGCGCACGATAGGAGCAGGAGCAGCACAGTTGCACGCCAAAAACAAAACAAAAAAAAAAACAACAACAACATGTATATATTTAAACCGTGCAATTCCAACTGCGATTGTGCGTTTGGTGTGTGGTGGGAGGCCGGATCGGCGGCTCTTGTCATCCCCAGCATCCAGGACTTTGGGTGCATTTTTTGCAGCTGTTGCTGTTGTTGGCGTTCGTGTCCCCTCCGTTCTGTTCGTTCGCTGTGAGAACGGATGACATTGAATTGGAGTTGCGGCGACTTGCAAACCGGACTGGATCACGAGGCGAGGCCGCCCAGTGGGTGCATAAATTGTAGGTAGATTGTTTATCGCGCATCGAGTGACAATGACAATCACAACATAATTACGGCTACACACAAACACACACTACTGGCCCCGTACGGATGTGCTGTCGCAGAGAGGATTCCGTTCGAATAATTAAACACAAATATTGGAAGCGTTTAAGAGAGAGAGCGAGCGTAAAAAAGGAAAAGACTGTACTGGCCCGCACCGGAAGATGAGTCGACGGGTAACAAAAAGCGGCGGTGATGGGCGCTGCAGCTTGCCCGTTGATGGACATGGCCCGCCAGGTCCTCAGGTCGAGATGTGGGCAAACGATGATGAAGATTGAACGCGCTTCACACCTTTTCCATTCTCGTCAAACACCCGGCGAAAAGTATTGAAATGTAGAATAAGAATAAAAAAAATGGGAGTGTAATGTACGCTCGCTTCTGTCATTTTATTTCGAATTGCTGGACAGTTGGTGGGACAAAGTGCAAGGTGCATAATAGCTTGTTTCAATGTTCCAGTTCCCCTTTTCCGAAGTTTTTGCATATTTGCCAGTACACACCATTTGATGATCTGCTTTCCCTGGCGTACATCAAATCACCCGAGGACATCGGATTATGTTCTCCCATCCGGTTCACGATTGTGGTGTTCGCTCCCAGCCCACTCTAGTCAGGGGCGTTTTGTCGCACAAGAGTAATTATAAAACAATTTAAGGCAAACTACAAACACTCACACACACACACACGTATATACTACAAAATGAAACACAAATAATGTAATCTATTTTCCACCGAGCCGGGATGATCCGGGTTTGCTTTTTTGTTGCACCGCCTTCTTCTTCTTGTTCCTCTCCGGGGAATGCATTTTGCTGCAGCTCCCCCTTTTTCGCCCTGCCCGGTGCTCAGTACAGTGGGGTGGGAGATAGAGATGATTGGGTGCATCAGCAGAAATAATGCAGTAGCAAATAGAACGCGAACGGAGCGGAAGCAGACAAGCAGGCGTGAGCGACGGCAATGAATCAGCTATCGGGAAGATAAATGTTATTTAAGAATTTGAATAAAATCGATTGGAATATGATATCTCACCTCTTTCTCACTCGCTCTCCGTCCCCCTTGAGCTCAATTCAGACCGTGACCGTTTGATCGGAGTTTTTGTAGTTGCCGTTGTGTTTGCCAATGTTTAATTTTGCCGGTGCCGATCAATGACGATTATTGTGTGTGCGCTGGTTGTGGGCGAAACTTAATAGCAGCCGCGTGGATAATGTAGCGTTTCTGGTCTCTCTGCTCCCCGGGCATCCCTGCTTCGAGTGATTAGCCCCTGCTGATTGGAGCTGCGTTTGCCGAGGCGATGTCGGTTGATGATGGCGTGCCGGTAATCCCTGCAATTGATGTCGATCGCTTGTGTCGAGTCGGGCAAGCCAAAATCGCTCCAGCCGGTCCGCGTTACATCGTGTGCGATCAACGTCGGGTATGTATGGATTGTTGAACGGTTGATTAGCGAGATTTGCCGAGCGAGAACACGTACGAATCATGGTAATGTTGTGTAGGACCGGGGGCAAAAGGTGCGCAAAATAAAAATTATCGTGCATCAAAAACAAAGCGTAATTTATGTATTCATCAACGGCATGTAATGGATGTAATGTTATTTTTTGTAATTAAAAAATCAATTTTATTGTGGTTTAATGCATGAGCTTGGTGTTTACTTGAAAAATAGCTGTAATTTTTAATTATATAATAATCAAAATATGCCTTTCTGAAATCAATAATGTACCGTGTGATATGTGATGAATTAAAAAAAATAGCAATAGCATAAAATGTATCATATTCTTCAATGTTCAGTCATGGATTTAAACATTATTGACTATCATGTTAACCAATCTGCATATGAGATACTAACCTAGAACCATCGCGATTCCAACGCGGGAATTCAGCTACTGAACCACGGATAGATGACGTAGCACTGAGCGATACACTGTTAAAACGAAGTAATTAGGATAAAAAATTATTCTATGATAAAGGTACACACATACCCATGGACGTCCTAGTATCCGTGAATTGTTCAGGGGCTAAGTTGTTATTTTATGAATAATAAACGGTAATTAGTAACCTATAAACTTCATTGAAATTTCTCAACAATTGTACAGATTTTAACACAAGGGAGATGTTTTACCATTGAAATGTACTTATTGAATGAAATTTATGTAGCTGAAACATAACATCCTCTTTGTTCGCTATCTGCAATAAAATGTAAGTAACATTCGATTGTAAGAATATTTTTTGCACACTTGCACACCTAGCAACGAAAACTAAACTCTAGCATCTAAGTGCACACCGCTGGTGAAGCATTTTGCAGACAGTTTTCAATGATATCGCTCGTCAAACGTTTTCTCGCCACTATCAACCTGTCTCGCAGCACGTTTCCCGTGCAAGAGATCTTATCACGACCCGCTCTTGCAAAGGAATAGGGTGAAACGTAATGAAATTTTCCTTCCAAAAACTTCCCCAAAAGAAGGTTTAAAATTTACCCCATAGCCCACACAGCCAACCAACGTCGCTTGGAAAATGAGCTTCACTATTGTTCGGTCAGGCAAAGGACCGCACGGTTAGCAATTGCTTCTTCGCGCTTCACTGTTTCGTTCTGTAGCCGGTTAGTTGCCGACTCCTTTAACCCATCCTTGATGAGCTGCATGTTTATGTTTGCTCCGGCTTTGCGCCCTGGCACAATCGATTGCTGGAGTTTCTTATCGTATCGATGCTTCCCATTTCACAGCACCCACACACATGCTCACGTTTGCGACGGTTCGTGCCTGAGCCACGCTCTCGGTACCGTGCTGCATGATTACGGGGTTTCCACGGCACGAAGGACAGACTCCAATTGAGAGAGAAATAAAAAAAAAAGAAAACTTCCCGAAGTACGAAAGCATCAAGCCCGCGTTCGCTGGCATCTTTCGGTGAAGCGTACAATGCACAGTTTTGTTTTCCACCGTACGGCTTGTCGCATTTTATGGCAATTTCCCCCGTACAGTGCAAAGTGAAGATTCGTTCTCGCGCCACGGATATGCAGCATCACGATCTCAGCATCATGATTGCCTGTACTTCTGGTAGTACTTTGCACACAACGACGCAAGAGTGAGAGAAGACAAAACGGGGTAGAAAACCACCTATTTTCTACCTTGCAGAGGACCGTTTCAGAAAGGTAGAGGGCCAAGGACCGATTACCGGGTCTGGAGACTGGATGGAACCGCATCAGCACGACTCATCTCCGCCACCATTCCGGTTCATATCCTTGCACAGTACAATGCGACCGGCTCAAACTGTGGCTCATCCAGCTGGGAAGAAGAAATCGCGTCTACGAACGGTGAAACCATTGAAAACTCTTCTCCTCCATTGTGCTAAACTAGTCAACCTAATTTTGCCATCCTCACAGCGTCCTTACTCCGATGGAAAAGGGAAAAGTGCATCTCTCTATTCGAGTCCCGCTGCCAGGATTGATAAAACTATGCCTCAATACCGACGACCGTAATTAAATGTTGTTTGGATGGCAAAGTTCAGACTGATCCGATGAAATCAAAGAGAGAGAGAGAGAGAGAGAGAGAGAGAGAGAGAGAGAGAGAAAGGGGGTGAGGAGCCAGAGAAATTGACGCAGCGTTGCGTTCAGCTACTTATTTCTTGAACTTCACCACCATCTGGTTGTTGGTGGTAAAAATAACTAAATAAACACATCGTTTCGGACGCATACATTGGCGAGCACAGCGACTCGAAATACAGCACGCACGACGGAGTTCAGTAATAATATTAATAATTTATTTATGTTTGTTTGTTTGTTTGTTTGTTTGTTTGCTTTGTTCCACTTTATTTCTCTTTTACCGGAGGTTGTTTCCCTCAAACTTACAGCAGTAAAACAGCGTTTTGCGGCGTATGACGAATCAAAGATACTTTTCCTTGGGTCTTGCTCTGAATTTTCTTCTTGCTATTTTGCACATGCTACACTTGACGTTTAGCATGTGTGTTTTCGTTAGCTGTGCTGCCCATCGCTTCCATCAAACACGTTCTACTTACTTCATCTTTTGTTAAAACATTATTCGCAGCACACGTTTCGTCATCAATAGATGGTGTACTGGAGCCGGATAAGGGTGTTTTTTTTTGTTATTTTGATTCTTAACTGTTGCTGTTGCATTTGCATTTACACGCCTCGTCTCATTACTCCGTCATCAGCGGACGTTTTTTCATTTTATTTTGATATTGAACCGGGTAAAATGTACATATCGTGTTGTGACTCTATGCTATGTACACCTTTGCTGTAACTGTTTTCTGTTGGCTGTAACTGTTTTTGTTCTTCCCTTTGTTGAGATAATTTCTGGGCAATTATGTATGGTACACGTGCATTTCTAGCTTTTGATTTAAGTTTAACGTTTTGTTTCTTGTTTCTTTCTTTGACTGTCCTTCTTGTTGGAGTAATATTTTACAAGACATGGTTTGTGCAAAGCGAAATGTTAAGGGTTTTATTCTCTCAGAAAGAGTTGACTGCACACCAGTATATATGCACATAGTTGTTTTTTTCTTTATACTCAGAAATAAACGTACATTCACGCGGCACCACTGATGTTACGGTTGTGTTAAAAAAAAGTCTCTCGAACAGCGTATCAATAGACATTGCCAGTTCTATGTAATTTGATCTATTTGTTTTCAAGCTGGATGACGATGATGCATCAAATGGTTTGCTTGTTCTACTTTTTCTACATTATAGTACAGCTTGCAACAGTGTGTGAAATGTGAAGGACTAATGAAGGTTTGATGAGTGGAGAAAATGGGATTACATTGTATTTCGCTGCGTAAAATATAGCTCTCAGCTGTATATCTGCCTTGTAATTACATTAGGTTTTCTCTTCGCTTTTCAATTGGAACATTACACCCTTGCTTCTACAACTGTCTTCTGCCTGTACAACACCTTTTCCATTACGTGCACATTTAAGGGGCCGGGCGCAGGAACTCCTCGGGGGTATTTGTTTCGTCAAGGCGGATCTGTTTTTTAATGTTTAAATTCGACTGCAGGATGGCTAAAGCATTTTGACTTCCAACCCCTAACCGTACCCCCTTTGCTCATCTGCCCTGCCCCTGTAATTATCTTCCAATCTCGTTCCTGACACTGCTGCTGAACATAACGATAAACGAATCTCTCTACAGACTAACTTAGCGAACTAGAACCAATCAAACTTAGCGCAAACTAAACCATTCGTTAACTTGTACGATCGTGTGCAGCTGTGTGTGCGGGTGCGCACATAAAACAAAAGCAATATAATTACTTTTTTTGTAAAACGAAAGAGCAAGAAAAAAAGGCACCGAAACGAGAGTACAGCAACATGGGATATCGCTCCAAGTGGCGGAGTCTATCATCCCGCCCCCGGATCACGGGACACAAGCACGGCGATCTACCTACAAGCTACAAATTGAACAAATATGCAGTACTGCGCACGTATCACAATTCAATTCTTTACTAGCCATAACACAATCGCTCGCCGTTGTAACAGATTTGCCTTCGAATTTCTTAATCTCTTTCCGTCATCTTCCATGGGAGATGAACCTCTGAATTTCCTGCCTTCCATTCGCACACGAGAGTAAAACGCAGACATAACAAGAAAGTGATCTGCTTTCCCGACTTCGCAATTCCGGTGTGTCTGCCTTTCTGCCAATGAGTTTCTGTTTGCTTTTTTTTGAGATTTTGGTTCCAAGTGATCGAACCATGCTACACACAACACACACCCGTTTACTATTTTCATTACGTTTTACACTATTAAAAACAGGTTTGAATTTTGGTGGGAAATCGGGCGCCAAGTAAAGAACGCGCGCCATTCGTTTCGATGAAGGTTTGGTTTTAGCTTTTTTTTCCAACAGCAATGATCGTAACGGGGCGTTACTCACAGAAAATGGGAAACCGTTCGCCACACACATAATCACATACGATCACACACACATACACGCTCACATAGATTGATTTACATACAACGAGCCGTGTGCGTACTGTTTCGTTTTGTTCGGTTTGCCTTGTTTTGTTCCTACCGTTTAGCTGTGTTTTTGTTTTCCAAACAAAAAAATCTAATATTTATCCTGTACACAACATTTTGTATCACAGTGTAGACCTTCGTTGCACGATCGAAAAATATCAATAATCATGTTTTCTGTTCGACAGGGGTTTCTTTCCCTTCCCGCTGTTCACTTGCGCCTCCGGCAATGATTTTTTTGTTTCATTTGCTTCTAGTTTGTTCTACCACAAAGGGCGAAGGTAATTTAACGCTTAGATAGCACTTACGAGGGTGGGAGTTTCTCCAGTGCAACCCGCCGTGTGGGCCGTTGACGAGTGGGTTGGATTTTTGTTTTGTTTCCGGGTGCGCCTTTTGTGCATCGATAAGGAACGAAAGCTGGATCTCTTGCAAAGCTCCAGTAGCAACAGCTGGGGACGACTAGGTAGCATCTTTCGGGCTTGCAGATGATTGATGTGAAATTCCAATCGATCTGTTTTGAAGAAACGGAAAAGAATCGAGAAAAGGTGTATTAGTATGATGATGAATAAAATGCAAATTATTTGAAACACTCGAAATAAAACTACAATTTAGAGGGAACGGCTTAATGTAACTTTGCGATCTAGTGATGTTTGATCTGATGATGATTTTTCTAAGATTTTTTGATTTTTTCTAAGTTGATATCTAATTTTAAAATAATTCTTATGATATACAAGGTAAGTCTGTATTCATGCGTCAGATTTATATATTTCCAACATTCACGTTAAATATCCACCTCAAATTTCTAACGTTCAACATTAAGTTTTGGGAGTGTTTACAATACTAGACCATGTGATGTGCTGTTCAACTATCAGTTCATACAGCAACGGTGTAACTACATACATAGATAGACATCTTTTCTGGTCATAGTTGCTTCAAACATTACATGAAAACATTAGAAATATTTTTTCTTCGGGATATATTTAGCGTCGGAGCTGTATATATCTTGTGAAAACATTGGAACCAAGGAAAACTAATTTTCATTGCAAAGTAGATCACATTCTCGTAATATTCGTAACATTATTTTGTACAATAGGTTTAATAATATGAGTTCTGCGCATAGTTGTATAACTCATAATCTTTATACATCTTGTAGCATCTTTAATCATCTTTTAAAATGGATATAAAAATTATTGCATAATACCTTTCATAGTACTGAACGATATCCATCACAATGATTAGAGTATGAGGTTTGTGTAAGTCTGTGTGTTGAAGGACTGCAAACTAAATTTACAGCCAGATAAACCAGACGCATATAGTTATCGTTTTTTTGTTTTGTTTTCTGGGTTTGTCATATCATCAAGCACAATGCACAAAACCGCTCGAACAAAGGAACGAAACTGCTGAAACAACACACCGGCCCAGAAGAGAGACCTCACAGCCAGTTGAAGCAATAAAAAAAGCAATTCCCACAAATGGAAACCCATAAAATTATCTCTGAAAACTAGTAAAATTCACTAGCCCGTAATGGCCGATCAGTACCGGAACCGGTTCCATTACCTTCTGCCCTGCGCACCGTTGCAACCGTTGTTCGGCCACGATGGAACGGTGTGTCTTTGGCTAAAATCCATCTATGGCGTCTTTTCATCGGCACCACCGCGGTAACAAACGCCGGCGAAGAAGTTGATCCCACCCCACACAGTGTGCAACATTAGTGGAGTTTGATGCGCCAACTCCCAGCTCGCATCGCTCGCATTCCGTGTTTCATGCCGGTTATGTGTATGTGAGAGCTGTAGAAAAACCGCAACTACACCACGGCATCGCGCACCCGCCGTGCTGCAGTGCGAAACATTTCGCACAACGTCCGAAAAGGCAGGACGCTTCACAGCTCGTCACCGCGAGTCTAACAATAATCATGAGTTGATCGCCCGGAAATGCTCCGGGTATGTCTTGTAACAGTTTCGCAGTCTGGCTCGCAAATGATTGCCCCCCTCCAACTTCACCCCCCCCCCCCCCACCCCCTAAGAACAACTAGGAACTTTTGCCAGGCGTAGTTTTTTAATGCGTTTTTCATTATACAAAGTAGCTTGTAAATTATCTGCTCACAGATGTCCTCCAACTTTTATTGCTTCGGCGCTGCGGCCACAATGTTGCTCCGCGACGTTTGCCGTTGCAAGTGGTGGCGTAGTACGGCATGCTGCTCTACCTCTAATCGCGTCATGACGGTAGTGCGGAGTGCAGATCCGTTTGCCAAACTGCTACCAGGGCGGCCGGTTCCCGTTCGCTGCGGATTATCTTTAAAATACCGCCGACGATACTGATTGGAGACATATCGGATCTTCCACGAACAGGTAGAAGGCTAAGATGAGCAGTGGACTGCGTCCGTTATCGTACCTCAGCCTCAACTTGCACCCCAAGTGCACTTGCACTCTCAGCTGGAAACTAACCCATGTCGGTGGTGGAAAAATTTAGCATAAAAATTAGCAAAATGCACCCTGTGTGCGTGTCTGTTTCGGTCAGCAAAACGCGTCCGGGACGGTTCGGATCGGGCCCCGGTCTACTACAAGTGCATCACGAGTGGCAGCCGTTGCGCCGTACGCAGTGTGTGTTTGCGGGATCTGCTCTTTTGCAGAAGGTATGCTGGCAAAGATATTTACGACCTAGTTTACGACCGTTGTAAAGTTGCATTTAGCGCGTCTTGTAAGACGCTTTTTCTCGCCACCATTCTATGGCCTGCCAGTCAGTCAAGTCAGTCAGGCGAGCTGTTATTCTAGTTGCGCGCTCTCTCTCTCTCTCTCTCTCTCACACACTCTTTTGTGCTATCCCTATCTTTCTCCCACACACTCTATCTCACCTCGTACAGCTCCTCCTTGCCAAAACGCAACGCACGGATTGTCGTCTACGATGTTGGTCCACACGGTGCACCTTGGCGTTGGTCTTGTCCCGGGCCCGAGGAGTATCGATCATCAAAAGATGCAAAAGATTCACGATAAGCGCAGGGAACGTGTTTGAAACCCTGGAGGTGGTTGGTGGGTATGTCTTCTCTGCCTCTCCTGGCACAGAGCTCCACTCGCAAAGCATCTCCCCACGAAGGGCAGTAAAATAGAAAATTATTATTGCCTGGAATATATATTAGTTCCTAATGTATTGAGCGACCTCGCGAACTGGTCGAAGATGTGCGCCATGCGGTCCGGCACTGCGCAACGAGTGCGGCAGAGAGGGGTTTACTTTTGTGTAGCCGTTTGCTGCGGCTGCGGCGTTACCTTTCGCTGCGGCCTCGATATATAATACCGTTTTACGAGGAGTCGTTAAATCCCTGTGTGCAACTTCCCCGGCGGTTGCATCACGAACTTCGAACAAAACACCACCGCCGTCAGCGCATAATGCATTCCCGGTGTGCCGTGGACCTCTTTCAAACACGTGAGAGTGTAGGATGGTTCCATTGCAGAAGGCAAAACAACACTCGTTGATGATTCGGTGAAACGTTACGATCAGCGCAAAGATGCACATTAGAGGCTCTTTAAACCTATATTAAAGAAAGAGTTTCCGATATTGCTGTACCTGCGGCTAGAAAGCAGAAGGAATGCAAATGAATTCGATTCGAGCACTAGCAAGAGGATACTAAAATTAATTTCTAATCGGTAAATAATAGATAATTTTTTATCTTCTCTATGCAATTAGACCATAAAATTAGAAAGATATTGACGTCATTTTTCAATGCGAGTTATGTCGTACATTCACTAGATCCAGGTTCAGAAATTAATTATTGTTTGTGAGCGACGAAATTCAAACTCAATAAACAAATAAGTAGATAAAATACTAGAAACATCAAACGTTCTAAGCGTTTGTGCTTAAAGTTTTGGGAAATACTGATCAAAATACTTCAAAGAGCAGAGTTTTTCATTTGTTGGAAGTTTGCATTAAATGCACAACTAAATATTTACAATATAATTAGGCATAATGAAAAGCTCCTAGAGCTACCTGTCAAAATGATCGGCCTAGTATATCTAGCATTTAAACGTACATTTAAGACCGCTTTCATCGGTTGATAGCTTACAGTCAAGCAAACAAACGAGCCCTAATCAAACAATTCGCTCCAAAGTGTGCCACACAAAATTAGCTACCACGGAAGCGGAATGCAAAAATCACTTTATTTACCGATCGGCACACCCGGGGCCGACTGTACTGCCCATAGCGCCCCATAGCTGACCGGCTGCCATTAATGATACATCAGTGGATAACGAATGGAGTAAATTTATTCATAACTTGTTCGCCGCCCGGTTTGCTACAAAACCTTTCGTCAACAATCCGCGTCCGTGCACGATGTATACGGCAGAATTGGCACGAAACGCCTTTCTTCTGCTGATCACTCTGCCGGGACGTTGCTGTCGTTGGGCATGGAACGGGTTGGTCAGTGGTGCAGGGGGCGGCGAGCGCTGGCATCCGAACTGCATACTGCACCGTGCCAGATTAAACAAACGCTCGCCCGGCCACATACACGCAGCCACGCACAAACAGCGACGGAGTTAAGCAGGCGAATAAAAATAGCCACCAAAGTGCGAATGCCGAGTGTCAAACCGATCGCATCTCGTAATACGCGCATAGTTTGTCGTTCGATACTTCTGGCTACCCCGCTCATAGAGACTCTTTCTCTCAGCCCGTCTCTCTTTATCTCGTGCAATATGCATATTTACAATGCATGTGCATAGACTGCTAAAGTTGCACATCGCCAAAGTGCCGAAATTGGACGACTGGTTGCCGGCTGCCGGTGGGTGGCAGGGTCGCGAGATCAGACGGGAGGTTTGTTTTGATTTGTTTATTTCCGCCTGACGAATGCAGGGGTCTCCAGGTTGTTTCACTCGTGTCACTGCAGCTCCCACTCGCTGTATGTCCCTACGTAGAGCGCGGAATGGTCCGGGAGTATTTGGCACGCCACCCTTTACCATTATTACATTGATTGCTGCCGGTGGGTATGAGGTGCACCGGGGGGGAGTAGGTCGGACAATGAGGGTACCTCACCGGGGAATACGTTGCATATTTTGTGTATAAATTTTGAATAATCGAAACAGCTCGATTCTTTCTATCGATTTGTTTTTTTTTTGTTTTGTGTTCGTTTGTTGGTTGCTCCAGAGCGCCATTTTCAAACAACACCACCTGACTGACTGGGTGCAGTGTGCAATTCGGTGTGTGTCGGTGCAAATCAACATTTGCCGTAAAAAGGTCCCCCCGAAGGCAATGGCGACCAAAGCGGCAGTGGAGTGAAAAATAGGCATTGGAAATCAGGCACGCTCGGAAAAACGGGCGACACAACGCGTTGCATTAGCCAACCTTCGGCCACGACCGCTCACCGCTATTTGCACCACAGTGTCCATCGTCCGTCCATACTCCGTCACACACACACACACACACACGTGCATGCACCCATATTTGTGTGTGATTAAAAATAAATATAAATAGGAAATAAATTATTTGCTTCGCGACCCGCATGGATTATTTTTATTTAGAATTTTGCTGCACATCGGCTCTGGAGGGGGCAATGAGGGTGAGAGTAGGGTGCAGAGTTTCCAGTATCCAGTTCGATGGAGTGTGCCCGTTTTTTTCGTTTGTTTGCTTCCTCCTGCCCATATCAATAACTAAACGTTGATTTGGCCATGAATGATTTATTTAATGCCGAGCGATACCAGGCGATGATCGATACTGGCAGAAGTAAAGCAGCCCCCAGGGTGGGAGCGGAACCAATGTTAACGACAACATATTGGCGTTTTTCCTCTAATAACATCCCCAGCCCGTGGAAACAGTGTGAAGATCAAAGAATGTCCGAAGGCCATTTGCTTCATTCCATTTTGTCGCGATGATTCGTGCTAGCGTCCCTTGTCTGTTGTGTCTGTTAAAGTGACCAAAAGGGCTGTAAATTTGCATCCCCACTTGCCTACTGTCTAATCTACCCATCCTACCCTAACGCATACTGCCCACACTTACCTTTTTGTACAGCGGTACACTGCACTGTCCGCGGTACGCTGCAGCAAACAGCGAGTGGACGCAGTGTGGATCTAATGGATGGTAGCAATGGAAGCCTGCTGGGCGGTGAGCGAATTTTCCACCGCACTCGCGTAGAAAAATGCACCCTTCGGTGGCGTAAGCCGGTTGCTGCCCGGCGAAGACGACGACGTCGGTTCCTTTGGTTCGGCCAATCCCTGCTGCTGCTGCTGCTGCTGCTGCTGCTCCTTCCGATAGAAGTGCTCGACGTGGGGCAGCTGCAGCGGCGGCTGATACCCGAGAAAGTGCGTGTGGAACATGGGCACTGTCGTGGACTCGCTGCTGACGGACGGATACAGACTGGACGGCAGGAGCTGGGCCGGGAAGGGCGTCGAGTAGAGCGTCCGGTTGACCGCCTCCAGCCCGGGCAGCAGCAGCGGCAGGGCAAAGTTGTTGGGCTCGATCCCGCTGTACTTGTACATCGGAAACGTCAGCCCGTTCGGTTTCTTCAGCAGGTCGAGCCGTTCGAAGGTGCTCTTCGGCAGCGAGTACGGAATGCGCGGCTCCTTCTCCTTCTCGTAGCCCGTCGGCTCCTCGCCCGGCGCCTCGCTGTCCTTGAGCGCGAAGCACTTTTTACTCCGCCGCACCGACTCCAGGTACGCTTCGTAGGGCTGGGCCGGGGTCGGCTCGTCCCGCTCGTCGTGGGGCGATGCTTTCCGTGCGGCATGCAAATCTTCCGCCTCCCCCCGGGGCGGGCTGAAGGTGCGCGTCTTTTTGCTGGCCGCTTCGACCAGGCTCTCGTACACGGACACCGACACCACCGGCTCGTCGTCCGGGGCGGGCGATCGACTCTGGGCGGCCGCCATGTGGCTCCCGATGTGCTCGGCCGGGAGGGTGTGGTACCGTTTCGAGTGGCTGCGGCCCCTGCTACCGGTGCTGTGGGCCGTCCGCCCGTGCCCCCGCACCACCGAGGCACTGTCGTCGAACGCGCTGCAGTCACCGTCGTCCCGATCGCAGCCGGTGCTGCTGCTGCTGGCGGATGGTTTGAATTTGGTGTCAAGGTTCAGGGCCCGATCGTCGGCCCGGGGAGTTTCGGCCTGGCGCGAGCAGGACCGGGACCGCGACAGCGAGCTGGACCTCGACCGAATGGTGGAGTTGGTGCGGGTCACCGAGATGTTCTCGTCCTCGTCGTCGTCCTCCGTCAGCCGGTCGCTGTTCGGATCGAGCGATGACTTCACCAGCGCTTCGTAGGTCTTAATGTGTCGTTTACCTTTTTGGGGGTTACAAGGGGCGGTGCAAAAGAGAGAGAGAGAAAGGGAGGTGGGATAAAAAGAAAGCGGAAAATCGATTAGCAAAGTTCGCATTCAGCCCTCGTCGGACGGCGTTATGGTGGCGACCGTGACTCGCTCAAAGGCCGTCTTACCATACCTTCTGCACAGATTGATTGATTGTAGAGTGGAGTGGAAAGTGGTCTGCTCTAGATCAGCACCGCGCAAACGGTAGTGATGTAGCGCAAGGATTTTTCTTTTTGATTGATGTATGTGTGTACGCAGTATTCCCGCATTTCCCCGCCCCCGGGATTATTGGAAATTACCATTTTGGCTAAACAACTGTGTTACGGAAAACAAACAACGAACATTTCTACTGCTCTTTTGTACTCTCGATCTCGATCTATCTCTCTCTCGTCGTCTCTTTCTCTTTTTTTGCTAATAACACACACGCACGCACAATTGCACACCATCGGTACAGGCTGTTGGTTTTGATTGGAGAAGGTGACGATGGCATGTGGGTCGCGCCCGTAAGAAGGGTCGCCTCAGATCACCCTACGGTGGCGCGGACAAAGGTTCATTTTTAATAAAGTTGTGGCACGATAACGATGACGATGTTGACTCAGGTATTGGTTGAACGATGGTTGGAAGGTTGATTGGTGACGAAACTAGACTAAACTATTCGCTACTAGTGGAACACAGGTTGCTCTCCTCCGCCTTCTACTTTTGCTTCATTTTCATTTTCATTTTCATTATGCACTCTATTACTCCTTCGCTTTTCAGCACACGCAACTGCTGCTGTTTCTCGCTAAACCTAACACACACACACACACTTGGACGCCCAATGCACGCTTTCGACACTTCGAAGGGCATCCTTCTCTCAGGGCAATGCCGGAGCTACTACAGTGGAGCCCGGACTGTTTTGCAGGGGCATGAGCCGAGCCGGTGCATCCCTGGACGGGGTAGTTCCAGAGGGGTAGTGTTGGAGTGGACACACTGTGTGGCGGCCATTCGCGCTTTACACCGTCGGCGCCCGATCTCACAAGTATAGCTACACGTGGCAGCCCCAGAAGGGCTGCAGGTCAAAGTTGTCCTCAAACCGTATGTACACTGTATGTGCCGGGGTTTTCGGGGTTTTCGACGCAATTACGTACCCGCCGGGGCGTGGGCCACATAGAAAAGAACGCAAAGAACAAGAATATACAGATGATACAAAAGGGGTGTGATTCATTTTGTCGATTGGTTTTTTGTTGTTGTTTGTTGGTTTGGTTGCAGAGATTGCATGGGAGAAAGCGGGCTTGTGGCAGTACGAATACCCACGATCGGTGGAACGCTACGCAAGTACGCGCGAAGCCGTGCGTCCAGAGCGTTCAAGGAGCAACGACCACCTGCTCTAGGATCTACTATGTACAAACATGCTGCAATGTTTTCTGTGTGTGTACAGGCCGTTTCTTGAACGGGACGACCACTGTTTTGTTTTTGCTGCTCCGATTTAACACTAGAATTTCCCCGCCCTCCCCTCGAGACGCCGGACGCACCGCACCAGTGCAGCTAGGCTGCCGACCCATTCTGCTGCCCTTCTGTACCGTGGTGCGGCTCTCTCGCTCCACTCCTTAAACACTAGTTTGAACTTATCGGCATCAGTTGCGCACGCGGCTTGATTTAAAATAGCACAGAACTATTGAATTCGTTTCACCAAACACACATACACACACCCACATACAAAGATACGGACAGTTACAGTGGTGCGGAAAGTTTATCATCCACTCTGACGGGTGGTATTGCGCAACTCCACGCCATCAAACATGTTCAGATTATGCAATCGTGAGTATTCGTTGACCACCGCTTGACCTGTGTTAAACATAAATGAATGGAAAGGTAAGGCTTTGAAGGTCACTGCTGCTGGCTGACGGAATTCACAATTTTGTTTTTGATTTTGTTTTTTTTTTTTGTATCGAATTTTGAAGTCAGTGAACGTGGCATAACACCATATGCCGCTACCTTCAAGATGCAGATACTCCTAACTTCTCGTGTCTGAGCTAGCTAACTTAACCTGTTGGATTGAACGACATTTCAATGAGAACAGTATAAATAAACTAGCCCTAGACGATCAAAACATTCTTGGGAGTTGAGACGACAATGTTAAACACTCATACGCAGGTAACTTAAGATCATCTTATCCTAGGAAAAATTGTCTTCATCTGAAACCTTTCCTTAACAGCTGCATCATGAGGTAGAGTCTCTCGCAAAAAAGAACACGTTTTTGCTACACCCTGTAACCACTGGACCCGGTGCTAGGTACAGTAGATGTCTGACACGGTGATGAAAGTGATGTCGAACGACACCATCATCGCCAGCTTACCTTCGTCGATCCGCTGGTGTGCTTTTTGTACATCGCCATCGGCGCTCTTCAGTATGACGTACATCAGGGGCATCATCTCCCACGGGTAGCCGAGTTTCTCCAACAGCCATTGGGCTCGCTTCACTAGCTCGTCGTCTGAAATGGGGCGAAAAAGGCAGAGAAAGCATTAAATACATTTGTTTTCCTGGCGGGGGACAATAAAAAAAACTTCTGCATCTGGTTTTCCAGTTCGAGAACGGGCTCTCGGGCTTTAGAAAATAGGTTCTTTTCAATGCCACGTTCCACAATCCCACTTCCCACCTACTGCTGTGGAAAGCGTTTCTTCTTCAGCCCAGCAGCACACGCTCACGAGTGATTGCAATCTTATCGCTCGTGGCAAAGACAAGACCCTGTCCCCTCTCCTTTAGCTCATTATGTGCGTCTTATCGAAGGTGTCAATCGTGGCAGCGAATGAGAACACACGATGTTCATTAGGATCGTTTTTGTGTTTGATTTTTTCCCACCATCTCCAGGCGTTTCCAATCATTCCTGAGGATCGTAGCATCAGCAACAGCAGCCAGAAACGAACTGGACTACGCGCCCTGACCACTCGGTGAAAAATGACTTTCCCATCAGTGCGCGCACAATAACATTCTGCGATCCGTGAGTCCCAAGACCGAACGGCTCAAACCGCTGTACCGTTCCGTACCACGTTGCCACTCCAGCCCCGATCTCGAGGTGTAGGAAATTCGAACCGTTGAAGTTATTTTTTCAAAACAAGACACTATAATAAATATTCCATAATCAATCACAACGCATAACGGACGTCCCCCCGAGAGTGCCGGCGGGAGCTCCGGAGCTCCGAAGGTGTCTCCCTTTTGCATGACCCTGTCCGACTAGCTTCCTTGCTTCCAGACGGGCTTATAGTAGCCACGCACCACTACACAAAGCTTACGGAAGATTTATTTTATATTTGCACTATTATCATCATCATCATCAACAACAACAGCAGCAACAGCAGCAGAAGCAACATCGTCTTCGTCATCGTTACTGGCACTGGAATAGAACCGCTGTATCGACTTCAATGCCCGAGGGCAACCTTAAGCCTGCTCTTTCACTCCCTCCCTCCTTCCCATCCTCTACTTTGCCCTCTGCGGTTGCTCGTTTGCATGCGCGCACACACCGGGGCAAAATTGCGCTGCATCCAGCTAGTTTGCGAGTGCAGCCATTCTGACACTTTGAAAAGTCACTTCAGTCATGCTAATCTCGTGCTTAATTTAGCTTCAATCTTCGCGGAGAAGTTGAGCACACTATCTTTGCATTGCCGTCTTCACAGTGATGCTTCTTCTTGCACAGTTTGCGCTCATCTCCCCTGCCTGCTAAACACAAGCGCACGCGCCCGTTTGTCATTTGATCACGGTGGAAATAAGCGTCCTCCTTCCGCCCCGGCTGGAGGGTGGATTTTGTGCGATTTCGCGTCATCCGTCGACTGGAAATGGGTATTGCATCAGAGCTGTCAAAGTGTCAATCCACCGGTAGAGCCGCCATCACCGCCGTCTCCGAGATTGTGCCGAGGTGGATCCTCCGAAAAGCAAATCCTAGCGAGACGCGCGCGCCTGAACTAGTCAATAGATCATTGTCGATCTTCCTCTATCTATTTCTGGCATTTTCAGTTCGCCGTGGGTTGTAGTAAAAGGGCATCACTTGAAGCGCTTTGTCGATGACACGAAGCTGGCTGCTCCAGAACCGGAGAGAATGGGAATACCAGAATAGTAACTTGCAAGCAGCGGCACACATCGACCGATCGCTGATCATGACAAAACGATCGGTGCTAGCTGTGAAGAATTAAATGCAATATTTTGTGCATGTTTTGCATCGATCGTGAAAAATTACGTATCATTATTCTTCGGGTTGAAGGGCCCTTGGTTTCGCTAGTTCCAACCAACTGTTGAATATTCAATCTTTTTTTTATTTGCAAAAAAAAACAGTTCCTTTCTGCAATTCTGTGCGTAAAATTAATCTGCGTAATTGTAGCTTCTCAATGGTATGATGCAATTTGTGGTACAAACATTTCCCAGACATGAATCACCTGAAATTCCATTCACTTTCACAATACACATTCATTGTTTGTGCTTATCAATTTCGTGTCCTTGCAATTCCTGGACGTACTACATTGCCCGCTCAAGCTCATAATCCATCGATTATGAACTTATTCTTGATCGCCATGTTAACGCACGCTTCGCAATTATAAACCAACTTGGGCCAATCGTTTGTTTGTACAGTTATGGCTCGTGTTTCGTGTCCATCCATGCTGCAACATCTCGATTCGCGGATGCGTTGCACATTTGCCAAGCGGGCAACCACAACATATCAACAAGCGGGCCAGAACAAACACACAAATGCACTGGCAGACGATAGTATCGATCGCGGAACAGACCTGCACAGAACGGCGGTTTCAGTCCTGTTTGCCACTGCCGGGCCCAGGCCCGCGATAAATTGAATAATTGAGCAATATTTTATTCATCCAGACTAAACAAACCATAATCGAGCAAACGATCGGCGTGCGCTACTGGAATGCTTCGGTGCAGAATGCACCTTTCCAATGCGAGCGCAACAACCAACCCATTCCCGCCCACTGAATGACTAAGCAAGGCTGGAGAATCGCGTACATCGCGACCTTCAACGTATTAGGCACGGGCACTCCACACCAACAGCTTCGTCCCGCTAGCAAAAGATGAATTTTCGATTCATCCCCACCGAAACACACACACACACATAAACCCACACACATATTTCCGGAGCTGATTTTACGATCCGCGCCTGTGTAATGGGAAATGATTGTAGACGATAAATCATACTTTCATAGTATGCGGTACCGGTAGCGGCAAAACCGATCTGCCACCCGCTAAAGGCGCAGCAGCAGCAATTTGTACCAGTCGCCGATGCGGAAGAATCCATCGAAACCGGCGGTGTTGCAAATAAACTTGCTAATTGATGTTGATTGCTTTCGATTGCCTCAACGCCCCCGGAGCGGTGCGCGTGTGTGCATCTGGTTTCGGAGCAGCTGAAATCCGAGCTTCCGATGCACCGAGCTCCACACGCCGGGTGCCGAAAGGGCACGGGGATGCTTATTGCAGCGCGCATACTTCTTACCTTCTTACCAGCAGCATACTTATCCTTTTTTTGCCTACAATAACGCAAATAACGCTACCCCCGAGATAAGATCCCTCCTCCGATGCAGCCCGCCGCGCCGTACAACATTCGTAGGGGAACTAATTTAAATAATCGCCCGGTTTCTCCTTTTAGCTGTCACCTCGTTCGTTTAATCTCAGATAAGACCGGTACTGGTTGGTCGTTTTCGCGAACGCACGTGGCGCGATCGAAGCCACCCAACGCTGACGTACATACCCCTCCACAACCCCCATCCCTACTGCAACTCCACAACCGCAAGACAACTACTGCAACTGCATCCGGCAAACGAATCAATCGGATCGTTTATCACAAGCCGTGCTCGATTGATTCAATTATTTTTATTTAAGTTTGGTGCACGACTTGCTTAGGTACGCTTCATGTTTGGCGCGTATGCGGACATGACCTTGCGTGAGGTAACATGGTTGTTACCGTACATGGCAGGAGAGTCGCTGCACCGTGTACAATGTCCGATTCATAGTCGGGCAGGATTAATTTTATGGGCGGCATTAATAAGTATATGACCCGTCAAGATGTTAATCAATCTTTTCGGTGGGGCTGGTGGGAACTATGGAGCGCCATAGGAGCGACATGACAAGTAAATAGAGGTGCGCAATGCCATACAGGTTGAAATGTTACTTTCAAGGCAAGCGTAATCCAATGAGTAAAACAATCAGTCGACTGATTAAACTGTACATAAAGATACATTCAATTCAAACGTAAACCAATATGTCGTTTGAATGAAACTTTAATAAATCGGATAAATATCGTCTGTTTCTACTGTACTATAAAAAAATCATAAAAAGCTTTTGGCATCTGCTTGTTTCAACATTGAAACATGGCGTTAGTTAGTTAGCTAACACATAATTTTTAATGACATTTTTTGCGTTATCAGGGAATTTCAACACCAATAACAAGTGCAGTCATTTTATTACAATAATAGTATTATTCACATAACTTAAAATAACAGATTATATAAAAATAAATACTTGTTTGTGTTTTTGTTTTATAAACTTGTTTTTACTTCAATGAAAACAATGTTCTAACACACAAGTAGTAACAAACAAGTTTATAAAACAATGTAACAAGTTTGATGATTTAACATCTTTCTATTTATCTTTTTTTGCCATTTTCTAAGTAAAGATAAGATATATAAGTATAAATAGTAAATCCCAAGCTAATAAAAAGACTAACGTCACTACATGACTTAATCTCTTTTAGTGCTCTTGGTAAGTGATGAGGTTTTCTTTTATTTGATACTCCCAACAAAGCTCGCTATTTAACGACTTGTTCCAACATAAATCCGCCGTGTAAAAAACGATTTTTAGTACGTTGTTCATTCGATGAGCACATCCTACATAAAGCTTCCACTGCTCCCATTTTCTTCAACCCTTTTCCTAGCTCAGATTCCAACTCAGATTGTTCCCGTTTGTCGTCCGTTATTTTTTTTCCTCCTAACCTTTCGGTGTTATGCAGCCTTCCGGTGACTTGTCTTATGTGCTTTTATGCTATTGTGCGATGCTACCAACGGGCATTAATCGAGAGCAACGTTTTCCGGATAGCTGACTGCCTTTGAACGAGGTACTCGTCATCGCTGCGCAAGCAAAAACGCCCCATTCGAAACGCAAACGTTCTTTTCGTTTGCCCGAATGCTCCATTGCTAATCTCACCCGAAAGCGCTCAGAGCGTGTCTGAATTATTCGCGCTAACATAAACATCCTTGTTTCCTACGAACGTGCTTCTCTCCCAAGTATGTACCGCTAAATGGTTCTTTTCCTGTCGTATCCGCGCATTGCAGTCCTTCTTTCTATGGTAAGGTTTGGGAAACAGGCGAAAAAAATAGTCTTTCCGTTGATAGAGAAAGTTCTTCTTTTTCGGTTTAGACATACGTGGCGAAAAGTAGCACTAAAACATGTTTTCCCCCAGAGCCGAATGGTATGTCGTTGTGTGCTTCATCGTTTGAAGAAACCGTTCGTAGATGGTTGCTGCTTCTTCAAATAAGCAACGAAATCGTTTGTTGATTCCCTCGGAAAAGCGGCCTCCTCTCCGCTCCCGAACTGATGGTGAAATTTTCCGACACACATTTTCGGGCTAGCTGCTTCTTCCGCCTGCTTTTTGCGGAGTGCTCCGATGTAACATCGTGCTGCAACGCCCAAACTTACCGCCGAAGGGATGCAAAAGATACCGTGCCGGATGCACTGGGACAGAGTGAGAGTGAAACGTTCGCAGCAGTTTCGCCGGAGCATAAAACCGCGACGACACCGACGATGACGACGGTCGAGGGTGTTCGGCTTTCGGTGGCACAACATAACGAGATGTTGTATCTACGCACACACACACACACAGTTCGACCGATGTGCCAGGAGACGTCCACATCCACCGGTTGGTGCAGAAATGTAGATAGAGGAACCACGTGCTCGGTCGGAATTTGTGCCGCAGCCAGTGGTGGCAAAGCCGCACGTGCAAAAAGGTGTGTGGAACGGCTGCAACGCGCTAGAGCGAGTCGGAGACCTATGCTCGCGCGCCACCCATCAGAGCGGGAGCAACAGAACGACCGACGAGCGCAACCAATGGTAGGGTTGACTCCGCCTCTGTCTTATGTTTCGCACGCGCTCTTCCCGTCTCGCTCTGGCGGCCCAAAACATGCTCATGGGGCGCAACATCGAAACATGCTCACCAACACCAACCGTATCCCCCCGCGTAAATCTTTCGCTATGCGCTTCGAGTGCATAGCTAGTGCTGGGCGCGCGCGGGAGGGTTTGTTGGCGTCGAAGTTTGCTCCCTCGAGTTTGCTCTTTCTATCCGTTACTTGCTTTGATGCTTGCCACGCCGAGCATTGTTGATTTATATGTTTATTTTTTTTACATGCACATCTAGTCGCGCGCACTAGCACAGGTTGGTGTAGATCCAGCCCAACTAGACAACGTCGTGCTCGTGACGGTGGAGTTTCAGCGATTCGAGCGATCGCACCGGTCTCGAGCATGGGGTGGTTTCTTTTGTTTTATACGAAATGGTTTCCATCTTCTGGAGTGCCCACACACCCATTACACACTATTACAGCAGCCCGAGCCAATCGAAAGCCTCGAGCAATATTGAGGGGATCTGGAAAATTCACCCCAACACCGACCATTACACCCATATCGCGATGGAAAAATGTGCAAGGGTCTCTCGTATACTATGCCCGCTCTGGGTGGGAAGAATAGTGCTTTTCTTGTACGGGTGTTCTCACACTCGCTGTTGGGAATCGGCACGAAGCATGGGGAGAAAGGGCAACACAACGAATCATGCCACTCGGGTGTGCAGAAGGTATATAATAACTAGTTTTATGATTAGGTAAAAGCATAACACTACTCCTACTGACGGTGCTGCGAGTAATGTAATAATAGCGGTAAAACACCGCAATAAACTATTTCTTCTTCTTTTCACGTAATTATATGGCAGCATTGAATTGATTTTAATGTAGGGAAGGATGGAAGCTAGCTGTACTTTACCCCAGAAGCATAATGTTATGATTCTATTTATTTAAATTTCTACATTTAAATGTATTATGCAAAAGCACAAACTACGCAATTGTAAATTGTGTCTATCTTATTAGTGTGGGGATGAACAATTTCCGACTGGCTTCTAGTAAAGTTCTAAAATAGAAAATCATATCAATTGTGTGTTTCTTTTAAAATTAAACTATCATACAACATTAGACTTTAATATCATAAATAAATGTATTGTTATTGAACACTATACTCTTCCTCAGCTTGACGTTCTGTGACTGATTGGAACACTTACAAAACATAGTTAATTTTACATAGAAGGATGTTGAACACATTTAATCGAGCTTTTAAAAACCAGCTTTTGCTGAAACCGGAATTTGCATGCGACAAGTTATTGCATGCGTAATTATTTGTTGAATAACTGCTAGCGAATTCCTCGTCGAAGCTATACAAAATTATATTGAAAAGGAACATGTTCGAATGAGTTAAAAAAACATACTTTCCACACTTCCGAAATAAAACTTCGTTCGGCATAATGAAGCAATAAATGTGATTGGACGTGTCGCGGACCACATGAGACTGTTCCATTGACAATGCAGCATCATAAATGAGGATTGTTGGACACCACCAAGACATGCGTTGGAAACATTCCTCTGCTCGTCCCGGCCCTTTGGCCACTATATTTTATTTTGATTTACAGCAACTCAGTCAAACGAAACCTTGACGGAACAACAAATCGCATACACGAGTTTATGACACTTTCCATGCCTCAACGGTAAAAGGGAAGGATGAAAAAAGGCATGTGTGCAAAACGCATATCCGCTGATTCAATTTCCATCGACTAGCATGCCCAGACCAGTGTGCCTGTGTGCGTCTTACAACACCCCTTTCGCATCGTCCCGGTTCTTGTTCTACAGCTAATTGGATCATAAAAGCTACAAAACCGCAATTTTGTATCCGGACTCTTCGTTTTTCCTCTGCCAGTCCGTGTGTGTGTGTTTCTGCATGCAGTGGCGTAGTTATTTTACCAATTCGTTACTAGCTTGGTGTTTTTGCACAACAAATCTTCACAACCATGATTCACCAAGAAAAGGGAAGCGAAACCGATCTTGGGCGCGGTTCCTTGCTCGCCAAAGCGGCTCGCAATTGCGTTTGCACGCCACTTCACGAGCAATTGTAAAATAAAATAACGAAATAAAACTGATGACGAAAGCGATACAGAAATTATCGCAGCAGCACACAAACACACACACACACACTCTGACGATAGTTCTGGTGCAATGCTTTTATTTGTTGAAAATGAACGTTATTAGAGTGAGTCTCCGCTGGGGTACAATTGTGCAAAGCTTCCCCATTCTCCAAAGACACCCGTTTCCTTCGACTGGAAGGAAATATAAAAATAACAATAGCAGCAAAGGCATACACACACATACACACAGTACACCCTGAGCCATGTCTTGTCGGCGCCCAGTGTGTCGGTGCACGGTTGGGGAACGGAAAGCCATATAACATTATAACAAATTACGAACGTCTCTCAGCCGGCCTCGGCTTATGCTACGCTAAAATGTAATAAAAATCATATTATAATTTACGATCCTTGCGCGCCCGGCCGCTGGCCCCGGTGTCCCTTTCCCCGCGCCGATCGGTTCGTGGTTTCGCGTTTAACGAGTGGATTTTCGATGCCATCAGCGATAGATGGGCGAGCGACCGCGCGGAAAAGGGAACCAGTGGAGTGAGGTTTTATGACAGGCTGGACCTCTTTTGGAATTGAAATTCACTCACGCTTACGCTCATTTGCACGCGTTCGCTGCACAGAGCGAAGAAATGTGTTCGAAACCTGACAGATCGCACAGCAATTGGCACAACGAAGGGAGGCATTTAAAAAATGTAAAATAAAAACTAAAACCCCACCCCGTGTGCCCGTGTTCCGCGGCGAACACGCTGTGGCCAATTGGTCCAAGTACAACTACACGTCGTTACGCCGTACCATTAGACGCTTTTATTGCATTTTGTAACGATTTGCTTCAAATGCAAAACTAACCCCGCTGAAGAGCAGCTGAAGAAACACCCTCTTTCTCGTTAACGAGCAAGTAAAACCCATTCTCGGCCGGGCACGCTATGAATATGTGTTTCAAGCGATTTCAATTTGTTTTTAAAGCCTTCACATGTCGTTGGAATGAATTGTGCGATCTGGCGGACATACACACGCATGCAAGCAAAGGTGTCTTTAAAGCGCGGTTCCACTTCACTAATCATATGCATCGTCAACTGATAGACGTATTGGTTACATTGTCGTTTAAACGGAGCAAGACCACCGCCGTCATCACCACCACCTTGTAGATCACACTTGTGATGGGCCACTGCATTTGATGTGCGTTTGCTATCCTCCCAAAAAAAAAATGAACAACTCCCGATGACGTTGACGACGACAAATGCGAGTTTCCAATTCATTTCACTGACCGTCTTTGTAGATTTATGACGCATTCAAACATCTTTATCGTTCCCGGTGTCTGCGCTTTCGATTCCGTTTTTCGTGCTTCCGTGTTCCGGTGCAGATTTGCACCGACCTTCGCCAGCACAATGCGCTGGACCGCGGCGCCAAAACTCTGCTGGAAGACATCAATCCACTGCAATGCTGCGAAGACGTGCCCCGCACCGTCCACCGTTCGAGATGGGGTGCGCAGTTATGTTGGACGTGCGGTTCGTTACGCGATTTGCTTTTCGCTCGATTTCTGCTGGTTTGCCTGGTGTGCCTTTTGTGAGTTCCATCGTTTCATAAACAAAGTCGTAAAAATTTACCAAATCAGCCAAAATTTAAAACTCATCAAAAACATGCAAGCCAAGGTTCGTTGGTTCGCAACCGCTGCTCGCTGGGAAGATGCATCTTACCGGTAGGATGTCTACATTGCACTAGCGTACTGGTCGGAGTGTGGAAAAAAAACACACACACACACACAAATGAAGGCCCTCCCAAACAATGATTTGACCATCCTAAGTCGTACACAAACTTGGCTTTTGTCAGTCAGTGCTTTCTTAAAATGCCACCAAAGAGCATGCAGACAAACAGGGAAAGGAAGCATCAAAACTTATTAGTTTCCATCACAAACTACACACACACACATAAATCAAACAGGCGAAACAACAGCGGTTTCGAAGACGGAGAACAGAGGCAACGACTCGCATCTCGAAAACGCTAACGAGCGCCGCGCAATCCGTTCCACAGCAAAGTGGTTGAGCGAGGAAAATGAGAAAAACTTTTCCAAGCTCGTAAAACCAAACATGTTTTACTGCCCCTTGGCTCCCGGGGGCAGCGCCGTGCTCGCGCTCGGCCACGGATGATGATTCACGGATTAGTTTTGGGACGAACCGCTGTTCAATCTTTCAGCCCGCCAGTCTCTCGCCGCCACCGTGCTAGACAGTGACGTGACCTCCGAGGGGAATCAACGTGTAACTTTTGGGCGGGCTGGTGAGAACCGCACCGAAACCGTACCGAATTTTCGGAGAGGTCGTAAAAACTGAAAATGCGCATATTTTCCAGCAGCGTATTTCGACAAGCACACACACACACATACATGTTTCGATTGAGTGAAACTTACTTCCTTGGCATTATGTGTGAGGAAATTGTGTTGAGATCACGTGCATCAGATGAGTCAAAGCATCTTGAAAACGTCGTTTCTTCGTTCCTGAAGATGATGACTGGTTTTGCAAGCGATTCAATAAAAGTACTAAAATAAATAATAAATATTGTCCGTTCTACTTCACAAAAATCCGCCCAGTCCATTTAAATACGAAACATATCAAAGCTTTTTTCTTCTTCCTTGTCAAGGCTGTACGAGCTTCCGGTGCCGGTGAGTTGAAAATTGAATTAAAGTTTTACGGCAACTTACCACTGCAGCTACAATGTGACACAAAATGGGGCTCGTGTCAGCTACAGTACCATTGCTAAATAAATCAGATTATCATTTGAATCCATTCCGATGGGAACCAACCGACCTTTCCTGCCGTCCCGCACACGCACCACATCCGCAGTAAAAAACAAACCGGGAAAAGGGCATCGTCCGAAAGCAATCACAAATAAATAAACTACAAATTACCACGTCACCACGCAAATTTCCGATTAACGGCTAATGAATCTGGCCCTTCCGTAATGGTTGTGAAAATAGGAGCGCATCATTGAAAAACCAGAATGCCATCACACACAGAGACAGACACGCACACAAATGATTCACATTTTATGCTGCGGGGTCGTTACTTCAAACCGAGCGCCAACCGTATCGGCCATTGAACCAATTCTGAACTTACAAAACTGAAAAAGCGTACGCATGCATGCAGTGTGGAACGAAAATAATAAAAAAAAGATCACTCACTGACATTTTAATCGCGTTTTATTTCGTGTTTTTATTTTTTGTTTTCACTTGCATTTTAATCGCCTGCGTAAAGACAAGCCCGCGGATCATTCCCCCAGCGGAGGTAGAGATAAAAAACGACTGCGTGAGGATCGGTGGAAAATTGATTTTTAATAGTCCTACTGTTTGGAGCGATCAGCGCACTCTGGCTGGGCTGGGGCGCACTGCTACAAGCCAGGCAACACACGCTCGCACACGCGACGCACGGTTTTATTGGCAAAGCGGGCAGTCGGCCGGTGACGACGGAAAGAAATTAAACAAAACGGCCCGTCGTTGCCGGCATTAATGCCACATTCTTGCCGACAGTTAGTTGCAGCGCCACCAACGGAGTGTTTTGCCCTTATTATCACGATGCACTAATCGGAGGGCTCATAACGACGGCCTGCGATGCAGCAGGCAAAACATTAAACGAAATCGATGCCACCGATATCCTTATCCATCGCTCGCGGTTACCCCTCCCCCCTCCCTTAACGGTCGATCTTTTGGCGAAGGCTCGATCGGGCCAGCCAGTGCTGCCACTATTGAGTGCAAACGACATTTTAGGAGGAGAGTTTAATGACTGCCCCGTCGAAGGAGCCACAGCTGTCGACTCGTAAAAGCAGAAACATTCCACCATTTAGCTGATGCACCTTTCGGGTTTCGCAAATATGCACTGTGGTCAAATATGAACCGTACCTCCTCCTCGCCATCCCTTCATCTGCACCGCGCCATACCTTCTCCAATGCACGTGAGAAGAGCCGAGGACAGATCCCATAATATTTTAACGATCGATTTTAACGACCTGAACCGCTCGTAGCAAAACAGCCCGGATAAGCCTACGGATGGGGGCGTGCCGGGCTATTCGATCGATGAATCAGGACGTTAGTAAGTGCAGTTTACGCTTCAAAGCTGCACTTATGAGTGTGCCTGATCGCTGCGCAGAAACTAGACTGCCCAGAGCTGTGCCTATTTTGTAACGCTTTTATGGCAGACCTTCACTGTCGTCCGATTGCAAGGTACTCATTAATATGGCTACATTTTTGCACTACAAATTACGATCATAGAGAGCTTAGTGGGATGTCTGTTTTATGGCTGCTGCGTGACATCATCAGTTTAATAGAGAGGTTACAGGGTGTGACAGACACCATTTTGTTTGTTATTTTGTCATAAAATAAACTAGAAAGCTTCGAGTTCGGCACACAACCGGGTCGAACGAGCATTCAAGCGCAATTGCAACGCTGGAAGTAAACTTTACCCCGTCAGCTGTAAACAGTATTTATTGCAAAAATGTTTGGTTCCTTTTTTTGCACATTTATTGCGGACACGCTCTTCGTTGCGCTCTTCTTCGCGCTTCAATCGCACTTTGAGAGCCACCATTTTGTTACTAATCTGAATTATAAATACATTTCTGCCTATTCCTGGGCCTCGTTAATGCAACACACCGTAAACGCGGCACCAGCGATCCACCATCAGCCGCCCTCCCTTAGTCCGGGTTTGTGCAGCGGACTGTAACGAAAACCAGCGCACTACGCCATTATTTCTATCTCAAGCGTGTAAAAAGCTCACACAGCTCGGCTAACGGCGGGCTCTGCTTGGCTGGAATTAAATGTATAAAGGAGCTGGAAAAAAGAGGGATTGGCCTGCGGGGTTTGTGCGCGTACTTTGCTCGCAATTGCATTTTTCATCACATCAAACACACACAAACACGCGCATTCCACCCACCCGAAGCCGACATGGCACAACCTGCTCCCGCTCGGAGCGAATGCAAACTTTGCTTCACGTGTAAAAACTGTCTAACCATTTTAGACACATAACATTATCTCCCACTCTCCCCAAAAGCTGGCCCGGGAGGGTGTGACTAATTTTCGCAGGCGCTTTGGTTTTTGTGCAAACCGACTGCTGTTTGGCCAACGAGCCAAACACATTAATTTCGCCCTTTCTCTTTTGGGTTGCCGTATCGCCGTACACATGCCCACAAAGAGCCCACCACGCTGGCTTAGATGGAACGTTCCTTCCTCGGGCACGGTTTCTCGTTCCCACCTTATGCTGGGGTTGTTACATCTTGGCCCGAAACGACCCACCTCGCATATAACGGGGCAACAACGCGTGAGCAATCGCAACTCCACCTTCGGTACATAAGGTTTCGTGAAGTACGCAAGCATTCGTGCTCTAACTGTGATATTAATTATTTCCTCCTGCCCTAGTATTACATCGGCAGAGTCTAAGTCGTACGAACTACGAAAGAGCGAGAGAGGTGTTATGGCACACACCGTACGAAAGAAGATGTCTCTAGGCAGACGTTTTAACGCGATCCATTTCCGGTCGTCGCGCCATTTTGAACCATTTTATTGCATGTTGTTTACTTAGCACAACTGGACAGATTGATTACTTGCGTAGCGTTATTTATCGCTAGTATATGGGATATGTTGTATGCACAAATTCAGTTTTGCTTTCTTTAACGTTTAAATATTGTACTAAGCTACTGAGCTACTAAGCTACTATCCTTTATACAGTGGTATAGCACCAATCTATGTACGGAATAAATAATGATTCACAATCAACCAAATTCAATCATGACTGCGCAAGTAAACGGTCAAAAATGTAGAAAAAAGGCCCACGTCAATAAGATATTCAATCGTTCTTAGACGGCATTGGTATAGATGAGACACGAATTATCAAACATCAAATATAAATCACACAAGTCATTGAGTAAACGTCGGTAATTCCCAACGAATTTACTCACTAGCGAGCGATAAGCGATTAAGGCCGATTAGCTCTTGTTCGGCAGTTATTACACTCAATCGACTTCTTATCTCAATCCAAACGAGCCCCGCTTGCGATACAAAGGTATGGATAATTCAATTGCTCAGGTGAGAAATTGCTTTTCCTAAGGCATTTGCCCCACACCTCGGTTATCGGGGGGTACGTACACGAGCAACCGTTTGTGGTCGATATGGCCGTAAAACAATCCGAAACTGTTGCGATTACGGATATTGGAGTCGACATTTCGCACCGGAGATTTCAGTCCCAAAATCAACCTTCAAGTTTGTAGTCATGCGGTTATATTTGCTGTGCGGTGTTTTTCTAATCGGGCTGCACTCTGCAGCCATTGCGGCGCATCCGAAGGTGCAGCATAGCGAGCGGAAACTGAACACGCTCGATCCGGTCAGCCTGCAGGAAGTGGCAGCGCAGGAGCTACGGTACCGACTGCCGAGCTACATCGTGCCGACGCACTACAAACTGTATCTGGAGACGCAGGTGCACACCGGAAACCGATCGTACAGTGGCAGTGTGGACATACATCTGGACATCCGGCAGCAGGCCAAAACCATCTACGTGCATCAGCGCGGACTGCGCATTACCTCTAACGAGCTGTACGCGTCCAATCCCAACACGAACCTCACGTTTCTGGAAACTCTGCGCTATACCGAGGATGCTGAGCGCGAGTTTGCCGTGTTCGCGATCCGTCGTGCGCTTGCACCGGCCTCGTACGTTTTGCACCTCGATTTCGAGGGTGAGCTGCGCGTCGATGACGATGGCTTTTACCTCAGCTCGTATCTCGATGCGAACGGTACGCGCAAATATGTAGCATCGACGCAGTTCCAGGCGATTAGTGCGCGCGCCGCCTTCCCCTGTCTGGACGAGCCGGCCCTGAAGGCTACGGTGGAGTTGGGGATTAAACATCATCCCAGCTATAAGGCCGTATCGAACATGCCGATCTTTGCCGAAGCCGGGTATGGCGATTGTCGAGTGTTCTGACGTTGCGAGGTGTATTTGTGACAAATAACTTTCGATTGCAATTTCAGTGATCTGGACGGCAACGTTGTTACGTACTTTGAAACTACTCCGCGCATGTCGATCTATCTGTTGGCTTTCCTGGTGTCGGACTTCTTGTACACCGAGAACGAGGCGGCTGCCCAGCGCGTCTATGCTCGCCCCAACGCGATCAACCAAACGCTGTATGCATTAGAAGCAGGCGTTCGCATAATGGACGCGCTGGACGAGCACATCGGTCTACCCTATCGCTCCTACATGCCCAAGGTGGATCAGGTGGCACTTACCCAATTTTCTGCCGGTGCCATGGAAAACTGGGGACTGTGCAAATATCGGTGAGTGTGTGTGTGTGCGGTGAATAATTTCATTTGTCAACGCTACTCTCTGGTAACATTTGCGCCCATTTCCTGCTTGTACAGTGAAGAGGTCCTCCTGTTCGAGCCGGGCGTTACGACGTATCGAGCGCAAACGACCATCACCACAATCATCGCGCACGAGTACGTGCACCAGTGGTTCGGCAACGTTATCACCAACGAGTGGTGGAGCTATCTCTGGCTTAACGAGGGCTTCGCGACGCTGTACGAGTTCCTGGGGGCCGATATGGCTTATCCGGAGCGCCAGTATCGGGACCTGTTCAACGTTCAGGTGGTGCAGCGTGTTCTCATCACAGACGCCGCGGAAAGCACGCGCCCGATGACTTTCAGCCGCGGCGCAACGTTTAATGCCATCCTCAGCCTGTTCGACAACGTGGCGTACTCCAAGGGTGGCTCGGTACTTCAGATGTTCCGGCTGCTGCTGCCGGATGCCGCCTGGCGGCAGATGTTGCGCACGTACGTGCAGGGCAACGAGTTCGGCACGGTCAACACGGATAATTTCGTGGCCGCACTGACGGAAGCGTTCGACGGTGTCGTATCGCTGCCTGAGGGGACCGATGTGGAGCGGTTTGTGCATAGCTGGGTCAATCAAGCCGGCTATCCCGTGCTGGAAGTTCGCCGCTCATACCGTGGAGAGATAATCCTCTCGCAGGACCGATTCTACAGTAACAAGATAGTTAATAATGATTTCACGGTTTGGGTAATACCGTACACGATGATGGAGCAGGGCGATGCGCAGGACGCTCTGCTCGAGTGGCAGTGGATGACTTCGAAAGCGGTACGTGTACCGTCCAGCACACCGAACGACGAGTGGATTTTGGTCAACGTCAACCAGACGGGATTTTATCGCGTCAACTATGATCCCTCGAACTGGTACATGCTGATTCAGACGCTGCTCGAGGACACGGCGGCCATTCCAATGCACAGTCGGGCGCAGCTGATCGACGATTCCTTCCATTTGGCTCGCTCAAATCGGCTCGATCTGGAGATTGCGCTCGAGCTGCTGGGCTACGTGCGCCATGAACGGGAGTATCCTCCCTGGGAAGCGGCCAATCGGGTCCTCGGCTACTTCCACGGTCGAATGCGCGGTCAGCCCGATTACATTCTCTATGAGCTGTTTGTCGACACCTTGATTGGCGATGTGTTTGTAACGCTGGACATCACAACGGTAGCACCGGACGAGAGACTGCTGGAGAAGTATCTCCGACAGGTAATCTCCAGCTGGGCTTGCCGAATGGAAATAGAAAGCTGCCTGACGGCGACCCGCGACGCACTGGAACGGGAAGTGTTCGACGCGGAACCTGTGCACCCGGACGTTTCGGCGGTGGTGTACTGTTACGGTTTGCGAACCGCGCCAACGGTCGCCTTCCAGTATCTGTTCGGCAAGCTGCTGGGTTCGGACAACCGAGGTGAACGGCAACTGCTGATCAATGCACTGGGATGTGCCAACGATACGGAGCAGCTGAGCTCGTACCTGCTGGCTGCCATCGGTGGCGAGCTGCAGGTGAACTTCAACGCCGAGGAACGGCTATCCATTCTACAATCCGTCCTCAGCAGCCGCCAAGGGGTGGACGCGCTGATCGAATTCCTCACCGAGAACTACACGTACGTCGTGAGTCTGCTCGGTCCAAACGCGCTGGCCAATTTGGTGCAATCGATCGCCACTAGCACCAATACGCTCGACGAGGAACAGATGGTAAGCATACAATGGAACGAGGCCGCACACCGCAACTGCAGCATGTTTGAAATGTCTTTAACACCCGCCTTCTTGTACTGTTTTTAGCTGATTGCATTACTAGAGCAATTGAACTCGGTACTTCCTGCTAGTGTCAGTGCAAGCGCTCGCACTACGGCGTCCATCAACCTAGCATGGCCATCCACTCGGGAGGGTCTTTTGCTACGCTACTTCCTGGAGCGTTACAATTTCCAACCTGTACAATCGGACACCGTGCTGCAGCACGACGCGTGATCTATTGAAATTCCCTCTCCATCTAAGAATAAAGCGGTTTGCTCTAGCAAGGCAGAGTGTTTGTCAGACAGATCGTGCAGTGCGTGTTGCTCGAGTCGTAACGTTATCCATACGAATTAGGAGTGTATGCCGACTGGGCGCACGAAGCATCATAGGGCGCGAGCGCGCGAAACGACATTCTGACACGTAGCGGCAGCACCAGTAGCACCGGTCCGCTCTAGATAAAGTGATACTACCCGCTGGGCTGGGGTGCGCTGATTGGGTATCGCGTCTGGAGGAGACATATTTGCACCGGAGCTGTTTATGGCACGTTGTTGTTATTTCTATCTTGCTCCGAACCTTCTTTTTGGTTCCATTTAGGCTTCTCAGGCACACCCCCCGACCAACCACCTAGCACACTGTAAACTAGCGCCTGGTCAACCCAAACACCCAACTGGAACAACTCAGCGCATATCAACTGAGCGTACTGAGCATCCATCGTACCAGCTGTGGCCGTGTCGCTGACGTACTGGGCCGCGCACGCTCGGCACACGGCCACGGGTCAGCCGTGTTGCTGCAAACATACGTGCCCCAGTGTCGTTTTGCTGTTCCGGAAGATTCAACGATGCATGCAAGTGGCGCTCCGTGTGCGGGACTTATCAGCGCGATTATTGCAGCATGTTGATCTGAATTTGACCGAATAACCCTGAAGCCCTTTGTCAGTTGGGACGCGTTTTGCTAAACATAACCTTCGCCGCTGCACACAGTAGGAGTGTGTGTGTGTGACGTAGGGATTACTACCACACAGTCACACTGCCGCACAACAAAGTCACCCTTGAGAAAACGGCATCCTCAGCAGCGCGTTTCAGCAATCAGTTCAGCTCACATAAAGTAGCCGAAGAAAAAAACTACAACATTCTACCAAAGTTGGCGCATTATTTCACAGCTTGAGCCAATCAAAAGCACACACAAACGAGTGTTAATCGATTGGCTCAATCAACCGGAAGCTACTTGTGTGAAGAGCTTTCCATTCATTCCCCAAACGCGTTGCCATATTCAATTTTGAAACCATTATGCACTTTTCATCGCAGCGGACGGTAGGCGGTGGGGCCCCGGTGGCGGCAGCAACACTCGATCCGCTATAAAATCGCACCTTTTATTTGCGCACATATTAACAGTAATTATGCCGTTACATGATTTTCCGACCGAACCGGACGGCTCATTCCAATCGAGCCACGCTGGGAAAAACAAAAAGGCAACAAAAGCAAAATGATAAAAAAGCAAAGAAAATTAAAGACACGGATCACACACGGATCAGAGAGCGAAACTCAGTACTGATCCGGCTGGTACTGGAGGTTATGTACTGTGCTGGTTATGCCGTGTTTATCACTTGGTTGATTTTTTTTTTTTGTTTCGTTCTGTTCCAATGCTTGCCAACGCCGCCGCAGTTCAAGTGCACATCAAAGCGATGATGGCGATCGTAGCCCGAACAACGGTCAGGTTTGGTGGTTAAATTGTATCGCCTGTCCATCCGGGGACAGGGGTATGCCAGGCCGATGCTACCGAGCATACCGGTGTCCCGCATTATTGTGACCATTAATGATGAAGCGAATGTCCCAATCGCGGGCGGGTATTGATTTATAATTAGCTTGCACACAATCGAACCGCAGATATAATTATGATTTATTTGTAATTATTTCCAGTTTTAATTTCAATTTTAATTAAATTGAATTTTATTATTTGCCCACCGCCAACCACCATCGCGGACATGCTCCCAGACTCACATACACGGATATGCACACATTCGTCATAATACGGCCGGAAAAACACATCCATCCATTTGCCGATTTCCCTGCTGAAAATTAGCCCGTTCGAACTCTCGGCGCGGAATCGTTGGGTAAGGGTGAGGTCGATTGTTCGAACCACGTTCGAAATTTCATGTCAATCCCGGCGGAGTGCGCCTACCGTTCGCCGTCCTACGCTACGGTGTTGATTGAGGTGGCGAGTTAACATTTGTCGCACGCGCTTGTCAGCCGTACGCGTACGGCACGCCAAAGCCCGTGTTTGCAGTACGCGAAACCTGGCAAAACACGTGAAGTGTTTATTGGATGCATACATCAACACCTACCGGCCGGAGTTGCACAGTAATTTTCCATGCCCGCACGGGGACGACTACAAATTCAGACCAAGGTGTGAAAAATATGGAAAGTGTGAGTGTGGAGACTAGCTAGACGGGTCCCGATAATGTGCTGCTGGAACACATTTGACTGATATTTGAAATTTTCGCTAGATAGGAGAGAGAGCATGCCAGACTACATACATACACACACAAATTCGATACACGGTCGGTGTATTGATCACTTCATCGATGCTAAAACATCAAAGGGAGACTGCTCGCCTAACGAATTGCATCGGTCAGCACAAAGTATGCTTCTTCTGCCGGAGGTACGATATTGCCGACCAATTCCTAATGAATTCTACCGATTGGCATGTAACCAGTGTAACACTCCAGCTATGCTTGATTATGTTCTTCGCTGATGAATTAATGTAATTATTGTTGCCTTACTTTGTGTCTACATACTTTTTAACGTCGATCAACGGTATAGTTGTATTGCAGCGCGATTTTGTTGCTGTCTAGAATTTGAAGAATATTGTTCGTTCATCCAACGACGCGACATTGAATCCGAATCTTTGTTTGAAAGAATCAATGCTTCCTGCTCGATAGTTATAGTCCGGCTTATAAACAATTTAATACATTGTAAACACACGCAATCGCTAGTTACCAAAATTTCTAAACAGCTCTCTACTGCTCGCAACAAAGTATTTATTTCCATTAATTGGTTTCTTTTTCCACGATTCGTCATTAAATTATTTTGCTTCTGAGCTGGGAGTGTTGTGGGCCCTTCCAGCTCAAAACGCTCCGTCCCTGAAAGGAGCGCAGTCATCATAACAATTATGCTCTCTGTTTGCTTTGCATATACTGCCCGCCACAACATGTCCAACAAGCACATGCCCAAAACGAATTGCGCACTAGCGTAGAACGGGTAATCGTAAATTTTAAGAACAACAAATACCCTATCCTTGCTGGCATGACATTTACGACACCTCACACACACACACACACTCCACCGCGTTTGGTTTGACGAGTTGACACTTCCTGTGCACACACATTCCTTGGGAAGAGTGTCTTGGGCGTCTTCGGGCAGGACAAAACGCACAGACGAGCATTAATAGAAAAACGTTGCGCATAGTGTTGCGCCACTAAATCGATTACACATTTTCTCCGCACACACACGCAACATTGTAAGAGCCTGTGTACACGCGGCCGTACAGATCTCGCTGGGCAAACCAAGAGACAAGTACCCGCGAGGCAAGGACACGCCCGAAGGAGATTAACGATATTTCGTTCTGGGCGTTGTTCCCGGTGCCCTGGAAGTGGAACGCGCGTTTCGCGTAAGTGTTTAAATGGTTTGCAGCTGTGGGAACCGAACCAGCAACGAACCAGCAGCGGCAAGGGAGAGAGAGAAAGCCGAAGAAAAGGGAACCGGGGGTAAAGTGTCGAAATGATTGTTTCTTCGCGGGTGACAATTCTTGTGCGCACAGCTTAGACTGTAAACATTCAAATTTGTACTTCCAGCGCACAAGTGCCATTCACGAATGGGGTGCTGCAAACGAACAGCTCTACATTGTTGCAATCATAAATTTCAATACGTTTCCTGTCGGCCGAGCAGTGCTTATAATATAATAAGTTGCAGCAAAACATAACAAAGTGTTTAATTTAGCAGAGCTAGCCGTGACCCGTTCTCCCGCCAGTGCCGGCCAAGAGGTTTTATTTATTTGATTTAAGTTTTCTTTTTTCTTGTTGGTTTTACCTCCAACGCCAGCCAAAATCAAAACAAAGAGAGCTGACACATTTTTGGATCGCGTTGTTTGGCGATTTAGTAAACGTGGAGCGAAAATTCGACCACCGAAAATGGTAGAGCTTGCGCGAAAAAACAACACGAACTGGCTCCATCACTCGAAACGTCATCCTTTAATACATTTTGCATAAATTTGTGACAGTCCATCTGTACAGGGAACAAAAACGTTCGCCACCCCCGTCCCACACATTCAATATCGCACACCAACTCTTCCGATCGAAACGGAATCAAAATCATCAAACGACTGTTTTGTTTCACGCTAACCATTCTTGCTCGCCGTATCGCAGCCATACTGGGGAATCGGAAATGCAACGTTCAAGGCACATGATGACACCCTTGGCAAGTGCACGCTCCGACACCAACTCCCCCAAATAATGCCACCCCGGTCTCTCTCCCTCTCTGTGTTGGCCATGTACCAGTGAGTGCAAATGGGCACCGATTACGATGGACAAGCGAAGCAGTACCCTCCCTCCATGGGTGGCCAATTTCCTTGTGCCGATGCTGTTTCCCCACGCCAAACACCGCGGCAATGGATAGCAAATCGCTGGGCAGAGGAAAACCAGCCGTCGATCGTCGAATATGTAAATTTACTTTGCCGAATCGTATTTGCTGCTACTGCTGCTGCTGTTCTGTGCTCTTCGTTTCATACCTTCATTCTTTCCAACTCTTTTTGCTTTTTTTGGCTTGCGCTACGTGCTAACAACAATCCATTTCCTTTCCATACGGCATTCGGAACGGAAAGAAAAACAAAACCGCCACGGCATTCTGGGGTAGTTCAAACGGTTCAAACGGTGCAATTCCACCCGGAAGTAAATCCATTCACAGAATCGAAATTGAACATCCGCCGACAGGTATGGTGGTGGTAACTCACTCATACGTACACACGGCCGCCTACCCATCGGCCTCGAGCGGTTTGGCATAACATATCGTTCACGCAATGGTAAGGTGGAAGAGAATAACACGTTTTCGTACAATGTGCATGTTTTGTTTCCTTTTTTTTACCCCCATGGGAGTGTTTTTCTGTTGCATTTTTTTTTCTTTTTTGATAACTTTTTTGCTTTCCGTCATCTTTTTTTTGCATATTGTTTTTGATTGTCTCTCTGTTTCTTCTGTTGGGGAAGGGTTCGTTTTTAATTGATGGATTTAAAAACCGTTTCAAGGGGTTTTACTGCCATTTGCGGGACAGCTATGTCGCGAATTGATGACAAGTTGGAATTATGTTTGACACAGTGTTTGTACACATTTTTTCATACATTTTCAACAGCTGCTAAATGGTGTAATAGTAATAGTAATAATAATAATAACAATATTCAAGCTGTAAGATTTTGTTTTCCTGTACTGCAGTCAACTCAGTTGGTTTTATGAGCGATACATTTTGAATTAACTACTTTTATTTATTGTTCTTTGGATTAACAAGCGTAGTTGATGCCTAAGCAGGGTTTAATCATCAGCAATGGATTGATGTACTTTTGTGTCATATGGGGCGTACACCCTGGACGGAACATGTTGTTCTTTCGCCCGATACGACGACTTTACTACGGGACCACACCCAAACAGTTGAACTGAATTAGTAAAAATATACCTCTCATCCGCATTGTTTTCTTTTTTCTTCGAATTGACTGGTTAAATATTGTTTGTTAAGATGGGTTGTTGTTTCGTCACACAAAAAATAACTCAAATAACTCAATAAATCAAAAAACTTTTGATTGTTAGCAGAGGATTGAATGCAACAAATTAAGTATATTGTTTAACTCATTAAACTTTTTGTAATCAGTACGTATTGCCCATGCCGTATTGGTACGTTAAACAGTCATTTCAAATCAATTTGTCACACTGCTAACTCACCTCCCAATTCGAACATTCACACCTTGTTGTGTTTATAGGCGCTAATGGCAGCGCGCAGGTTCTTGTAGAGGCAACCACAGCTCGATTTGGTGCATCGCACCAAATGCATCCCTTGGCGGTACAATATTTGGTTTTGCCACTTTGCAACTCGCGCACTCATACCCGAAGCAACATCATCATCCTTGTCCACACTCACCCTTATCACTCCATTACTCCTAACTTTCCAATGCGCGGCCCAAACTGCCCCGGGACACAAGTTCGCGACCACGCTGGATGCAATGCGTTCGATTAGCACTTTTTCTGTCCGACCGCGAACGACTGTCTGAATTGTAGTCCAAAATGAACATCACTACGCTGCCTCTCCTCCGTGGAGTGTGTGACGCCGTCCCATCCCCAGTGCAAAACCCACTAATGACCAGCGACCTCCTCCCTGCGTTTGCTCACCGTGCAAGTGTCGATAACTGTCACTCCACTGTCTCTGCTCCTCCCATCAGGAACCCGTCAGGTTGATCGGCGTGAGGGGAGGACGTCGCAAGGGTCAAACAAAAAGGGAACGGAAAAAGCGGTAATTTGCAGCGCCATTGTAGGGTCCGCGGTCTCGGCACAAATTTCGTGCGGCCGAAGATCTCATTAGGCTTTTTTGCTCGAGGAGAACATTGTTTAGCAGCGGATCTAATTAATTTGGAAATAAACTGCATTTGTACTTTACCCGCAAGGCCGGGGGCACGGGGAAACGCGCGGCATTGTTGCATTTACGCTGGACTTGATGCACTGAGGCAAGAGAAAGGTTGACCGAACCGGCGCGCCCGACCGATCAATTGTATCTTCAATGTAGAAGGCAATGCCAACCGATAAATCATTGCCAACGTGTTTTTGTGTCCCTCGCCTACCATATTCTTTTGTACAATTCGGTTGTGCTGAACACGGCAAGCACTTTAGAGGTCAAGCCTTCGCGTGGAGTTAGTGGGTATGTAGCCGGTTCCTCGATTGAGCCGTAAGCAACGTTTTATCACAGTCTTCGCAGGTTAATTCGGCAAGCGGTAGCCATCAGCATAAAGCATCCACGATAAGTACGATTCACATTTAGTGATTTATCAAAGAAAAAAAAAAAGATGTACTCCTTTACACTGTATTCCCGAAGTTGGATGCAATGTTTACTGTGGGAGGGGGAATTTATTACCATGCAATATTTTCTCCCGATGCACCTTGCCGAGGCTATAACGGAAAGCGAAAGAATCATTTCCTCCTTGATTGCGCTCTTGCCGCGAAACTGTATTAATTGTTACCGGCTTTATCCTTTTAACACCTACCAGCGTTGGTATCGATGATTAATCAGTGTGTAGAAACGCCCGAAAATGGGCGGATTGCAAGTGTAAAGCTTTTTCCAACGTTACGTGAAGCAATGGGTAGAACACGATAATTAAACATCAACAGTTTGTGGAAAAAAAAACTATAGCCTGATTTGAGTTGTATGGCAGATATTGTGGCCGTGTACACAATTTCCCTTCCAAAGTTTGACATGCTCTACAAAATGGAAGGTCACTCTATGAAATAGAGACATTTCTGTAGCGATCTACACTTTCTACATGCGCTTGACATTTGAGTTTGTAAACTCTGATGTTCCCAGGCCGTACTCGCACCAGCACGATAGAGGTTTAACTTCCATCACGTGAGGATGAATAATTCATAATGTGGCGCACTTGTGTGTCACCCGACACCCGCCTGCCTGCCTGATCCAGATTCTTGCTTGTTCCAGCTTTATTAGCATTACGGCTTCGATTGCACGCGCTCCAATCGCAAACAGCAACAGAAGATAAATCATCAAACAATGTGGACACACACCACCAGCTTCAGCTTGATCCTCGCACACTTTATCCCGCTTTTTAAATTGACCCAAACCCTTGGCCTGCTCTTGCGACCCTACTACGAGGCCAACCCGGGGAAGAATCTCTCGGTGCCGAAGAATCGTGCAGCAGTTTTCGTCCTCACCTCTTGGATAAACACAAACACTCACACACGTTCTAAGGGAAAACGATGAAACCCCTGAACCGGTCCAGTTTTGGTGCTGAAGCACCCTTTCAGCCTTAGCCACCGCCCACCCGGCAAAAGAGTTCAATGAAACATTCATGTGTTGCCGTCCGTGACTGAGCGACTTTTTCTTATGCTACCGGGGCCCCAGCTACCAGCCTGGTAATCATCGGAGGAAGCGGAAGTAAGTAGCCGGCAGCCCGCTTCTCAAACAGCCGGCACCATAAATTGTTCTGCTAAAGCGATCTGCACATGCGAACACTTCATAGACGCGCGATCGTGTGCTACTGGGAGGGCGGCGTGCTACTGCGCTTGATCAACAGCATTGGTAACATTGGCCGAGGACGAAGGGGAGCAGTTCCGCGTTCTGAGATTAATGTGGTGCAGTGCTCCCCGCGCGTATGTAAATCTCGCACTAATGGTAAGTAAAGAAACGCTGCTGCAAGGGTCACATCTCCGAAACGGTCGAGCTGCAATGGTACGATGGTTACCAAACAACTGTGCCCCGAGTTCTGCGCCCCCCCTCCCCCCCATGTAAACGTTAATAATAAAATAGAATGAAATATTAATTTCATTACCAGTAGCCCGAAAATGATGGTGTGGTGTGAAAATTATACGACGAGCTTTCTTAATTAGTTTAATTTTAATTAAGTGCTCACTAGTGCACTCGCCCTGCCGTTGATGATGGGTAAAAGGGGAGGCGGTGAAAAAAAGAGGCTCGGCCCAACGCTGGAAGCTCGCCTCAGCTGTGTTCAACGTGGAAGGTTCAACGCGTTCATAAAGAACAACGCAACACAAGCGCATCCACGGCAACTCGGCATCCATGGAGCATAGCCTTCTCCGACGCCAGGGAAATGCTTCGAGGCGATGCGTTTTACCTACACTCGGCGAGGTGGCAGAGAGGTGGCAGCTGAAATGATCGTATTGGTAGCCTGGAAGCCTGTAATTTCTCGTTGATTGCACCGCTTGCTACAGAGCGAATGCTTGGACGTTTGCTGCACTTACGCTCCAATAAGAGTGGGAAGCGGGACTGAGCCCTGAAGGGGAAAGTCGGTTAAAATGGTGTATAGGCGTATTGTTCGGTTTGTTATTGTTGAAATTACAACATGGTGGATCGATTCCCAACACCGCACAGCAAATGTCTCAAGTTTGGATGTTTTTTTTTTTATTGCATTGGCAGAGAGGAACGTATTTGATGTCTAAAATCAACTACATATAACTTGGTTTGTAAGTTATGTGCATGATGACAAATTTGATAGATAACTTACAAACCGTTATTTTCAAACCATTCTCAAAGCAATACTTCATAACCATCGCACTGTAAATTTTGGACCGTTTCTTTATTTAACCAGACACTCTAACAGTGCCTGATGTTGTGCACGATATTTACATTTGTTTGTTGCTTGTTTTACAACCCCAAAGCCTGTTGTGCCGAGCCGAAAAATAAGCCGACAGGCTCTCGGCAGTCTTTTGATCGCAGCAAACCGCACTCACAGAGAACCTTGCGCACACCACCAGACAGTGCGTTCGGTGGTATCTCTGGTGGACGTTCATCTCCATCAGCCAATGCTCACCGGTCCATATCTTGCACGATGCAGCTGAATGCAAATCATTTCGGCTTGCTCCTCGAGACAGCTGTGGCATCCCCTCGGTGGGATGGCGCCCTGGCAACTCTTTATTCGTCCTCGTGTCATGGCCTTTTGTTCTGTGCGATTTTTCATCGCTCGTCTATCATCTCCGTACGATTACTTCCAGCAACGGTTGATGTATGCATCACGAATGGCAGTGCGGCAGATAAAATGTGCTATACCCACCTCTTGAACCGAGGCCACATACAACCCACACGCTCCCGAAGGAATCTCCGAAACGTACTTGAGAGTTTCGGCAGTCTGGACCAGGAGCTGAGCGGTTGCTTGCTTCCCAAAGAAGTGGCGTACCTCTCGATGCAGCGAAGGTACACACTAACCTTGTTCGTTCTTCGGTCGACCACATTTAGGAAATTGTTTTGCCGAATCCCAGTGCAGCACAGTAGCAAGGGCAGCTGCCCTCAACACACTGGGAGGCGAGCGTTATATGTACCGTGTCTTTTCCTCCTCCGGCTCGACAATTGCCCCAAAGCTGCCGGAGCTGCCGAAGGCCAGACGGGACCGCAAGTGTGAGCATTAAGCAGCGCTCAGATGAGAACTTTCTTTGCACTACATGCTTTATGACAGCTCCAGCACGGTACAAAACGACGAGTGGAGCGCAGCGAGAATGAAGAATGTGTGTTCCGTTTGTTTGGTCGCTTGTTTATGTGTCCCCACGGGGGCTGCAGAAATCGACTGTGCCGAGCCGGAAAATTGCCGGTGCGGAACGGACCCGTTTCGTCTTTTCTGATGAGTGATTAACATTGTGCCTTGTTGCATTCTATTCCGGAAAGGAGCAACACGAGGGAGAATTGCTACCTACAATCGCCTCACTAAAGCACATACACAGCGAGCCGCCGTCAATCCGGATGTCCGAATTCGAGCCAAATGATAGCACCAGCCTCATCTAAACATGCTCCTTTCTACTCGTTCCTTTTTGGTATCCGTACCTTTTTAGATACACTGTCCAACTACTGCTACTGTTAAGATTTACGACCCAAGATAGCAACACAAACTTGGAAGAAAGGAGAGCCCGGACGAGGAAACCTCCGTTTTTATGGATTCGGTTACGCCGGTGGCGAGAGCTTAATGTTTCAAAATCTGCACTGTCCTGTGCTGTACGGAAAGGACTTTCCACCGCCGAGTGCGAACGAAGCAGATCCAGTTTCTCAGTAGTGGTTTGATCCTGTGTGTGCCCGTCACACCGAACACGGGTACAATTAATACACGCTTGGGTGCAATTTAATTAACTTGTCCAAACAGTACGCTCTACAACCGCTGTATTATGTTTCACCTGTACTGTGAGTTGCATACTTTTTTCCAGGAACTGTTTTTACGGATCAAAAATGCACAGTCTTGCAAAAATGGCTGTTTTCTATTTGCGTCCTTTACAATAAATCATAAATAAATAATTAATTAATAAATAATAAGGATACTCGGAGCAAAATCGTCATAGGGTCAATATTTGCAAATTTACATGTTTAAAGCCTCTTGTAGAATTATTAGAACAGTCTAGAAAACTGTCTTATCAAATAAAGTATACACATCCAGACACATGAGACACTTGTTATTATCTTTGTTGTCTTTTTACCATTACCATTTGGCAATAGTTACGGTAATAATTGTGACCATCTTCTTCTCATTTGGCGTTTGCTTTAACCATCAATGGGATTGACTATCAACGATTTGTTTATTTACTCAAAGAAGGATAGTTTAAAGTAAGATATGACGGACAAGTTGTTATAATCTTTTCAAGCCCAAGTAAACAACGCTAAGGTGCTTTTCAACATTGTTCAATCGTAGCAAAACATTTGCTCTCGCCAATATTAACATTCGTCTATATTACCCGGGTTCGTCGTGCTTCAGAATTTTTGGATTCTGAATCTATTCAAATTAAATTATTTTGAAATTGCTTTGAATGGATTTCGATCTTGAGTTATAATAAATGAGAAATTTTCAAGCAATCTATACACATTATTGACAACTAAATTCGCATTATTGTTGCAAGTGAAAACAAAAACAAATTGATAAACTCTATTGAGCAAATGTATCAGCTTAGAGGAGTCAATTGTTTAGTTACGAATGAACAATGTTCAGAAACGCATAAATATTTCAGTTGGACGCCAATTCTTTACTTACAGTTGAACAACGTTCTAAAGCAGCTTTACATAATTTACTTGGGCTCGAAACCGGTGTAAGTGATTGACAACTGATCTGACGGGATGGGCCGATTACCATTTGGCTTCACATCATATAATTAAGGCAACTTGCAATTTTGTCTGACATTTTTTGAAACTGATTTTGTTTGTAAACGAGTGCAGTTCATTTTGTACCAAGAATCTAGAGTTAAAGCACCGATTTTTGTTGAATTATTATTCAACGATTTTGAAGATAATTAATGATTTATCAAAAGAGCAAAATTATTCACATGACCATTATGCCCCATGTTTCCTTATGAGCCCAGCGTGTTCCATGATTGAAGACTGCACCACCAACAGGCAAACAGTTAGGGGCCCGTTCGCTAATCATTACTGTGCGTTTGAAAATCGCTTCGGTAACCGGATCTAACACTTGCTTCACTCCATCTTTCTTGAGGAACCACCACCACCGCCATCTTCATCATCATCATCATGATTCTCTTCTCTCAAAGTAACGACAAACTGGTTCGTTTTGCGTTGTGTCATCAAACGATACAGTTAATTTCAGAAGACATCGCATTCACGTAGGTTTGTGTGCGTTTGCACCTTCTGCCAAATACCGGCATCTTCTTGTATCCCTAACATGGCCAACGTTATTTGCCACGACGACCATGCCAGCCATTCCGCAGCTCATTTCCACTTAACACTGTCTTACCGGTCTCGGCCGGCCGGTCGGTCGTGCCCGCATGACGGGGCTGCAGCCGCAATTGGGATTTGTCTAGACGCGCTACGCGTGAAATTCCATTTACAAAGCTCACACCATCAGTCGCTCCATCGCAACGATCCGCCACAGGTGCATCACCATCACCAGGTTTAACGGTGGTGTGGCTTTGTTGCAACCAGCAAGCAAACAAATCAGTGCGCATCCAGGGGCCCGGTTTGCAGCAGCTCGGTGCAAGAAAAATCAATCAAACACCAAACGGGACGGTTGGGAATGTATTGCAGCTCATCTCCCAACATCAATCATCTCATGCAGTTGGTTTTATTGGGATGCAACTCGGCTTCGTGAATGCAAATGGCCGCTGCTCACTCAAACGCCTCCAGAACACTCAAACACGTTTGTTTGATAAAGAAAGATCGCCATCACCACAGACACACACGCACCGGTTTATTCTGGTTCGTTTAATGGAGTTGACAATGATCGAACGCAACAAATGTACCGTCGAACGGTTTTTCCTTCCCATACCCATCATGATCGGGGGCTCGTGCGTTTTACGCACTGGGACACACAATCGCATTGTTACAACAAATGTTGCAATGTTAATCATGTTGTAGGAAGAAAACCTGTCCCCTGTGCGGCACGAAAACTGCGGCATTATTTTCAACCGGCAATTATGGGCTAGAAAAAGAAAAAGGGGGAGAATGCCTTCAATTTCCACCGAAGCTAGCCGATGCGGAAACAAGAAACACGAGTCTCCTGTTCGTGTTCCCTGTTGCCCCTACGGGTGAGACAACTTCCAGCTCAAACTAAGCTGGATGCAACCCATTTTTAAAACAACCAAAGGAAATAGATTGTGCGAGCTTCAAGCCACGATTTTCTGCTTGTCCTGCGTACGGCAACCCTTTTGCGCCATCTGCCCCAGGCTGACATCCCCGCACACGATCGGCTACAATGTAGAGAAAAATCAGGCTCACAATCAAAAAAGCTGGATGAGGCAGGAGATTTATTTTATTTTATTAGTAGTATTGCAATCGGGTTTTTTGTTTTACTCACTCATTTTCTCACCCATCGTGATCCGCCGGATCCCCCCACCGCCAGCTTTTGGGGGCAGAACGGTTGACAGACAGCGAGGAATATTGATTCCTGAAAATCAAGTACTTCCACCATTCGTGACCTCTTCGCTCTCCTTGCCTGTATCATTTGATCATTGCACTGCACACGCATCGTTCTCCCCCTACATCACTGTACCTACCCAAACCTCGTGCCTGCACCCCTTCTCGACACTCCACCGATTAAAAAAGGAAACCAACTTCCCGGAGGAGAACGAGGGAACCTCGCGCGTGCCCCCATGATGCAGTTGCATGTTGGGGTTGAGTGACAGTGACATTGACATGAATTGGTGTTATTTCCCCCGGTCCCTGCCGACCTGCCCAGCCCGCAAGGCCCCGAGGAAAGGAGCGCCCTTGTTCCTCCCCCACTCCCAGTGCTTGCTTGGATAAAGAGTTTTGTCCAGGCCCTGGGCGGCCAGTTTTACATCGGCCTCCGAGATTCTTCCTTTTTTCGTACTGTGCGATTGTAGTCGTGTTCTTGTTCGAGGTCCCTTCCTCCCCTTCACACTCTTTACGCTCGCCTTATCTCCATACGGCCACGAGAGCGCGCCGAATTCGCCGCTGTTACCGCTGATCCCCTTTGACGGGTCATCGCAACAACCGCCCGGGGAGCAACAAAAAAAGCAAATACGAGCAAAAAAGTAAATTGTTTATTTTGATCCGTAATGAACTGGTCTGATGGGGCCCATGTAAATTGTTTGCAAATTAGCCATCAAGCGCACTGTCATAACGCTCTCTTTTTCACTCTCGTATTCCCATTGAGCACTCCTTTCTTATTGGAAGTAAAATCAAGCGTTCGAGATTTTCTTTGCGATCAATTTTCATTTAAAAATAATCGCGTATTGCATTTAATGCAAAGAATGCATGCCGAACATTTCCACGCGCAACACATCGAAGCGAGCGCATTATGTCGCAAAAGTAGCGTCGTGCTTTTCACCCCAGCACCCGTTTGATCTTCGTGATCTCCAATCATCACATCGCACAGCGAAACGATTAACACCCTTTTTTGCCCTTTCGGTGGTCAAAGGCGAGGGGGGGGGGGCGGAAGGACGTGTGTTTGAGGCAGTTTCCCATGGCGGACACGCTCTCGGTGTTTGTACCTTTGTACAAACACAGCGCTCGTATCCGCCGAGTATCAGCGCAAAGAAACATCGGTTTTGCAAATATTTTATCGTTCTGCTTATGTCCACCACCGGGTCCCCCTGCTTACACACCCGGTGTATAATGCAACAGTATTTGCGCTGGTATCTGTCGTCTAGAAAAATGCTCAACAGGGCGACAAAGGTGCGCGAAAAGCCGCTGCTCCCACCGCCGCCGCCGCGATATGCATGCGACAAACATGAGTCTCGCGCGCGCCTCAGCTCAATGCCCACAATTGTGTGGCGGTCGCCTTAAGAACGGGGCATTTTATACGTTTTCGTACAAATGCCACCAGCGGCAGACAGATAGGAGAATTATGTACTCGAAGCGATTTGGGACAATTTCGATCGGTTGGTGAATGTGGCGATAAATAACAATATTGTCCAATTGCCATACCGACATTATTTCTGTGTGTGTGTGTGCTTGTGATGTTAACTGTGTTACATCTCGAAAAAGGGAAGCCGGTAGTACCTCATGTCCAATGGCTTAGAAATACACTTAGCCTAGCGCACAAGGATAAGGTCAAAGAAAGCAAACGCCCACAAGATTTAAGCGTCCGAGCGCGGTAAGGTGAGAAAAAGGTGACGCATTGTGTTCGCCGATATTTATAACATGCAGCCTGCAATGTGGTCTATAGCAGATTGCATCGGGCAAGAACATACATCATTCCATAAAGTATGAGCTATAAATGCACATTTTTCAAATGACGTCCTATTTGCTTGCAAAGAACTACATGTTGGGTTCAGTTGATTTAAGATGCTTTAATGTCGGCTGTAACATAACGTGTTAGCAAATATTCAAACGTACAGTGCGAAGCACTAAATGTTTGCTACAACACTGTTGTACCGCTTTGAAATATATTATTTCCTTTTTTTAATTATATTTACTTACCAGGTAGGAGATTTACAGGTTCTGGTGAAACGCACGAGTGAGTAGCTGAAAAGGAGAGTAAATAAATAAAAAAAAGATTAACATCAATCAACTGATTACAATGCAAATGTTAACATGTCGCAAAACCACGTGTTATAAACCCAAAAATCGTACGCAAAACGCATCGTTCAAGAAACGTTTAAACATCCGTGAAAGAAGAACAGAACGCCCGCAACAACAGACGTGTGGTGAAGCTAGGAGAGGTGAAGTGGGTAACCGGGTGCTGAAACTACAAGAAGGCTCGCCGAAAACGGTTACCCCTTTCCTGCATCTCGCTGCAGTTTGCACACAGCCTGGCTGCACAACACCCGGCCGTGGTCACGACCGATTGTTCACCTCAGAGCTCTCACACACACCCACCTTTTATCCTGGCCATACCCGCGTACACCCCTGAAAACCCCACCCCAGCCGGCCGTTCAATACAACCCCGACGCGAAACTTTATTTTTACATCTACCATTTACGTGTCCGTGTAACGGGAGACGAGACGCGAGGCCCGAACACGCCAGCAAAGGAGCAAGCCAGCACAGTTGGCACTAGCTTCGGGTTGCAACTATTTACCCAAAGAATGTTATTTACTTTTCATCATCCACCCAAGCGGCACAATCGTCGCGAGTCATTCGGCGCGTCGCAATGAATTGATCTTCACGAGTAAACGCGTTTGTGTAAGTAGTGTTTTTTTATACAAACACACAGACACACACACTGTAATTTGTAAAAAAAACCACGCGTACACAATGAGTGCACCGTATCACACAACTACATCCATGGGTTGTTGCAGTTTTTACACGTGCATTTTGTCCAATGCACTGTTCAACCCCACTGTGTTGGTATAAGTGTGCATGTGTGTGGCTGGTTGAAAAGTAGAAAGAGGATGCGGGAGGGGCAAGCGATGCAGTTCCGTCCATTTTCCGCCACTTGGCATGAACTCAGGAAGTGCTCTATATTTAGTCTCGCGACGATTCGAGTCGCGATTACCTTTTACAGTGGCAAACCGGCTCACCATTAGCTGACCAATAACACCACCAACCGCACCATCGCATCGGTCCTTGGCTACAATCATCCAACACACGCATCTTTCTTCTTTTTCTTCTTCTTCTTTTTTTGCTCCAGAATGCCGTGCTACAAAGACAAAGACCGAAAACTGCAGCCTGTGCAGCCGGCACATTCTTATCAGCTTGTCTCGCGCGCCCTTCTTACCGGTGCATTGGTACCCGCCTGCGTCACTTGCCCCGCCCATGCTTGGACCTTCAGATTCTCCCCCGAACTGCAGCAATGAACACCAGATACTACACCCCGCCCGACCATCGACCGCCACCCGTCCGATTGGGAAGGTGAGCCGCGATCACGAAACCAGCACGCGCCGCCACCCAAACCCGAGCTACATTTTATCTTCCCCTAGCAGCCGGTCTCAGGCCACACCACACACCACAATGTTTGCGCCGCGCGACAACCTCCACGGCATCATCGATTCTTCGCGCGCGCGCGCGCGCTCACGCTCACGCTGGTAACCCAATGCCGCGGGAACGGGGGAGAGCTGCCCCACCACACGGCCACTTCCCGGCCGCATAGTGCACCGATTCATTCTGCACGTTAAACAATTACGCAAGTGTAGTGTAGTAGCTGCAGTAGCTTCTATCAATAGGATTCTTTGCGCGTCCCTTCCTCCGACTCTCGCGAAGGGTGATTGCGCAGGGAATTCGCTTCTTCTTTTCCTCTTGATTGACCTTCAAACTCGAACTAGGGAACGGTGAAAACGGGGGAAATTGGTGGTGGAAATTTAACAATTTTATTTATTTAAAAAAAAACTCAACCCTCCGACGAAAGTTTGTGCCCACATTACTGTTCCAAAGTGATTGTGATCATCTTACGGACCGCCGGCCAGCCACTGAGTTGGAAAATTAGCTAGTCACATGGCGCCCGCCCAGATCCAGAAGGGCAGAACGATTGGCAGTGGGGGAAAGGGAGAACGCGCCCCGGCCAAGAATCATACACGCGCCGCACAATTTACGCCTTTCTCGCCGCTGCGAGCTGGTGTTGGTGCACGCGCCATTTAGCTGCAGCGTTGCACATTCCACCCTTCCCTCCCGGCCCCGTTGGCTCTATCGGCTCCAACGGCGAGCTAACGATGGGTTGCCTCCCGTCCGGTTGATTGCATCATCACTTCTCGTACGCTCGGATCTCTCGAACTGGCGGTGCAGGCGGGAGCGGGAGCAGGGCAGTACAGTTGTAAAAGTGGCTGCAAAATAAAATGCGGCACACACGGACACCGCTCGGACCCGGTTGTGGCCACCGGACAGGCCAGTGCGAACAAGTGCTTCCGTAAGTGCAATTTATGATTCAATCGGCTTCACCCGGGGGCCCGAGTGTGATCGACTGTGACATTACACAGGGTACACACACGCGTGAAATGTGTTTCTTTTCACTCACCTCCCAGTAGGGGACGGTACTAGGCGAACCATCATCGTCTACTGTCACAATCCTGTGGCTGTGTGTGTGTGCGCACGATTCTCCAGACAGAGATTGAGGTACATGGGGAAGGAGGAAGCAGGAATGTGAGAACAAATCGTCTTTCTTTACAGTGGGACATTGAGGGTGGGAAGAGGCGAGAGGGATAGGGACCACGGGATGCAATAGAACGGGGATGGGTGGCTTGTTTTGCTTTTACATTCTCCCATAACAACGCCCTCTCCTTCCCTGGGGCCACCAGGCAGCGTGCAAAGAAAACAAACAGACACACACCCGCACCCGAGCTGCAGAACCAACAATTGCAAGTTTGCATCGGCACTTCTTGCCGGCGTTTTGTTTTTCTACATTCCGCAGCTCTGCTCCCAGTGCAGGAAATGGAATCTAACCACTAATATTGCAAATGTATTGCCACTCACATCGAGCCCCACACCATCACACCCATACACGGGAACCAATCATACCGCCCCTCCCTCCTGGGGTGTGTGCGGAGGGTTCGATTTCTAATTTTATGCACATTTTCTTCACGAACTGCAAACGGGCAAGGCGACGAGGGGGCTAGGCAAAAGCGGACTGGCAAAGGGATGGAGACGATCCGTCAAGAGTGTGGTCCGTCCGATCAGCATCCGATGATGATGATGATGATGATGATGATGATTTTCAACCCTTATATCAAGCACGGTAAAGGTAGCGATCGTCACCAAAACCCCACTGCGTCATTGGCACGGCGGGCAATGCAGGCCGGAGCAGCAACGAGGCAATGAGACGACAAGTGCATCTCCCACTTGAAGCTGCGCTGTGTGCAAGTGTAAATTAATTTACCTTCTCCCCCGCCCCCGCCCACCACCACCCACACGCCAACAAAAACGGCGGAACAAACGAGACACCGCACCAGACGTGTGGTCACGCCTGGTGCGGCGGCAGGAGACTCAATCTGGTTGAAGTGGATGATTTATGGCTGGGAAAGTAGCCGCGCGTTCGAAGGGAGATGGGTGCCTGGTCGCACTGGTCTCGCGTTACTGATGAGTGTGCGTTTGGTTCGGGTTTTTTGTTGGTGGTGTTGTTGTTGTTGGTGCTTTTTACAGCATTGACGGAATGCCTTCTCTGGCTTTTTTACTCTTTCGCTGCCGTCTTGTTGCAAGTGTCTATTGCGGGGCAGTAAAAAAGGGCGCAAAATTTGCGACGTTTCGTTGCGATAAAGACATCCATTTCTTTCGTTTGCTCGCGGCCTTTCTGCGATCCACGGGCCAATGCCATAAAGCATTCCGGGCTTTCAATCTTAAGTGCTAATGACAATTACTGCAATGTGTGAAACTAGAAAAATGCTCAACGCCGGATCATGAGTCAAAGTGGCCTCCGAGGGTAATATCAAACCCTTGAGCGGAGATGGTTAGGTTTGATAAATGATTCTTCTTTGCATTGCCTTTGCAACTGGAGGTACTTAATGCCAAACAAACTCTCGGTGCTGCGAACTCCACCCCGTGAGCGACATGCCGCATGGATGGATGAGCACATATTCTCCCAACAATCCACGGCTGGACAAACACACAAACACACACACGCGAAACAGTCAACATCCGCTCTGAATCCAATTTTCAGGACAGCCAAACACACACACACTCACTCCGCGGAAGGCTCTAGACAAGCGGAAGCCCCACATTAGAATGCAACGCAGCGTCGACCCGTTACTGCTGACGCTGACCCTGTGTTGTTCCCTCCTGTGGCCATGTGGATCCATAGTCCGCGGGTCTGCCGGTGGAAAACATGCAGTAAAGTTTTGATCCAAACCGCTTTTTGTGTTTTGGAACTCCGCGGCGCCGGGTATTCGCCCTCTCGAACCACTTCCTTCCTGTGGTGATGGTACTCCCTGGCCTACACTAGCCACACACGTATGTCTAGATACCCGCGATAGCCCGCGCAGCAGCGAATGCGCGACGATGCACTTCCACTAGAGCGAATCTGTGTCGACAGTTGCGGCGACATGTCATGCACATTCCAGCGGGAAAACGCGAGAAAAATAAAGTTCACATACACACACACACACACACACACACACACACACACGTGAATATATCAACATCACTGGTTATTGTCGAACTGGTTGGTTTGAGCGAAAACACTGCCAGAAATGGCACCAAAACGCTGGCTCATCCAAGGGGTCAGTGTCGGGATAAATATCGGTGAAACATTTCAACATTGAACTTCCCACCCACACACACACACACACTTGTGCTAGTAGCAGGATCTAGCAGGCGCTGGCACTGCTATTAGTTGGAGGATGTAGGGCCTCGAATTCGGCCACCGTGGGCAACTTTGGCACCACTAGACCACCTCTCTGTCCCTGCAGAAATAGAAACAATGTGAGCGGATGCGGTCTTTTTTGTCAGTTAGTCGAGGAGATGCAGAGCTCCTGGTTCAAAACAGCAGAGAAGTAGTGGTGGTCGTAGCAGTTTTCGGTTCGAAAGTTTGCAACACGCAAACACCTCGCCACAGAGCAGTCGCTGCCCGTGACTTGCGTTCGCCCTATCCGTTCGGGGAGTGGATTTTAGGAGGACCCGAAGCTAGTGGAATGTTGAAACAATGGCCACACACATCACCACCGACCTAGGTCAACGATTGTTACAATTGAGCAACCGTGGCACCAGTCCTCTCGGACAATGCCACCACCGGCGACCTACGCCGTCCACTCCCAGCGGAGTACGCTTAATTTGACTAAATTATGCTCGCTATTGTGGTGCAAATGTGCACGAGGACGCTTTTCCTCCCGGTCCCGATCGAATGAATTGTGCCCCGGCGTGGATCTGCGTGCTGTTCCTTCCTCTCCCTGACAGCATAATCATAGGACGACGTTCTGTTTCTTCAGCGTGTATGCCAAGAGACGGAAACTTGGCTACAAATTGAGGGGCGAAAAGATTCTTAAGGGGCGAGTTGCAGTTACAACATTGTTTACCGTGTGCTCCGGAGTGACCAGTCGCGCATGCACGTGTAAAACCCCTGTCGAGTGTGCAGCAGTGCAGCCGCAAGGGTTGCCATTCCCAGGAGCTGTCAAAAACTTCCCCCGAAGTGTCTGTCACACTTCGTATTGTTACACACATTACCCTGCGAGGGGTGAGCTGGAATGAATCCTTACAAATTGGTGCGGGCTTTTTTGGTTGTTGTATTTATTCTATTCTTGAGTAATTGTCTTGCGACAGAGCAAGTAAATGCCTCATTACCCTTTCGATAAGCTGCACGTTTGACACCTTTGTGGCACAGCTCCAACTCTCCGCTCCAAGTACCGCCAGGTATGATGTCGCATGCTGCACCCGCTGCCGGCCGGTGTCAGCCAAAGCGAACACTCGTAAACACCAATCTTTATTAACGCTTGACATGCAACATTTTTGCATCGATCTGCGTGCAATTCAGATTCAAAGATTGCAACGTGCATTCTCCCGCTTCCCAGTCCGTTCGTGTGGACGTGGTCTGTCTGTCTGTGCAGCTTCATCTACGCTTTACGCCAGCTTCCAGCTCGTTACCGTGACGCCTCCACCGCAGCTAACCCAATTTTATGCGTTCCCGTTCGTTTTGGCCGCTCTCCTGCCTGTGCCGTTTCAACGCGCTGCATGTCAAAACGTACCGATAGTTTACGACACTGTGACGCGGTACTATTACGCCTAAAAATTAAGCAGTGTAACTACGCAAATGGTAACAATCCAACGCGAACGGGGGAAACAATTTAACGTCGATTATTGGGGACGCTTGGGCTGCTATCGATACAATCGATTCCCGACTCCCGTGCGAGCTGGCTGAACTTGTCAGACTTTTAGCTCCCGTCGGCCGGGTGGGGTGTTGGCGTGGGTGGTTGCTATACTGCTCCTTCGCAACAGTGCCACATAGTGCTACCACATAGTAGGGCACAGCACAGGAAGGAAAAAAACGAGTACGAAGGACTGCCACCGTCGTTGCTGTACGCTGAAGGTGGGCCTCCGCGCTTAATTAGAAGCGGAACGCAAGAGCCCGAGACTTGTCAGTCGCGGGGTTGGGATACGGTAGTTGTCGTCTTTGGCCGCTTGTCGCCGTCGCTGTCTGCGCTCTGTTTAGTGCGGCTAGGTTTGCGAGTGTGTGTGTGTTGTGTTGTACAGCCGAACTGCTCTTCCAGTTGGCGTATTTTATTATATTTTTCGCGAGCGCGCGTTTATCGCCAACAAGGGTCGGGCACGGTGGAAGATGGCTTTACGAAACCCCGGGTAGCAGCAAACAGCTGAACATTCAACTGTCACTTATCGTTATTTCGCATGCTCTTTAGCGATGCAGCGAACGAGCGTGTGTGTGTGTGCGGGGGAGGGGTAAGACAACCAAATCCAGCATGTGATTGGGAAAAAGCGGCAATGCAGCAATGAAGGAAAGGAGAGCAACCAGTCGCCTGTACATGTACCATTTAAAAAGCAAAGCGCATTTTTGTAGTGCAAAATTTAAATTCATCAATACACTTAGTCACCGTTGGCGGCTAGATTTCCGGGTGGCATGCACGGGTACGGGGGCACAAAACCAAAGTCACCACCCAATGTGTTCCGGGGTGCCGTCGCTGCTGCTGCTTTGCATTGCTTTGAGCGAACGGGGACTGCACCAACACAAACTAATCTTTGCAACATAAACACAGCCGTGCCACGCGTCTGTGTGTGTGTGTGTGCGTGTCACTGGCTGTATGGGGAGGCAATCTATTCCAGACACGAGCTACACGTACACGTTATGTTTACATAGCAAATCCCAAGTCGAGGTCACTCGCGGCAAAGAAAATGCAGGGCAAAAATCGCCAGTTGATAACACAATTGCACTCGGACCTACCAGACCATGGCGTTAGAGCTGCGCGTATGTGTGTTTGCGGCCAAAATCGAGTGCGACTAGAAATCTGACATTCGTAGCAGTATTGCACAACGCAAGCAAAGGAAGAACAAAAAAAGCAAACTCAAACACCATGAGTACAATGTAAACCACACAACCCACACTCATGCACAGACGACGATGCGCTTGCGGAAGAGTTGTGCGTTCACGGCACCACCAGGGTGAAGAGGAACACTAATGAACAAGCACGTCTATGTGCAAGGGAGGGTGTTGAGACCGGAGGAATTGAAGCGGGTTGGCAAAAACTGAAAGGCTACCCCCGGAGTGGCGAGTGACCAGAATAGAGGACACCCGTGTATCAAAGGCGATAAGATTAGTGTGCAGTGCGCGTCACAATGCCTGGGCCCGGGAGGAATTCAATGCCACCCACCGTTGCACCGCTTAGAAACGCACATACACTGCGGCAGTTTTGCGATGTGATTGAGCACGATTAAGACGGCGTTATCAGCGAAAGTCACAGCGCGCGTCGTCTTCAAACAGTCGAACGTCAAACCGCATCATACCCGTGGCCAGGGCAACACGAAATGATCGACTTGGGCTCGGATACCCTCTGACTAATTAATGCGACGTTAAACGCTTATCGTAACAGCCACCCAAACCGGCCACCCGGGCCACTCCACATTTCTTAATCATTTCTTTTATCGCGAACAATATATGCAAATTTACCAATGTCAATGATTTTCACAGCTCCGCTATTGCCGGTCCCTGCCCCGTCAGCCGTCTCCTCGCCCTCGATTCGTTAATTAATGCATCGCAAACGGTAACACGAGCGTTTAACAGCCCGACAGCTTACAGCGAGAGATAGCTAGCGTCAAGCCTGGCCTCGAAACTGCAGCAACAGGGTGTATCTAGCAGGAATGGTCTTGCCTGTTTGGTACTGCTGCTGCTGCTGCTCCACTGTAAATCGATTCAGTACGAATCAGTTGCATACGGCTAACCTGCACAACACTTAATCCTATCCATTTGCAAAGCCACCGGCAGGCAATAAACGCTCTGGTGTCTATTTTTCGAACCTTCTGCAACAGCAACAACGGACACCATCGTTTTACGGGGATTTTATTTTTTCCTGGGATTGTTTTTTCTTTTTTTTTTCTCACTCACTCGTTTTTCCTTACTTTTCTCCGGGAGGTTTACACACAGCTGTCACCCCATGACCCCACGGGGCCACGAGGAACAGGACGGGGGTTAAAATTAGAAGGATTCTTCGTTATTCGATTTTGCCTTTCATTTGCAGTCCCGAGCCGGCCGGCCAGTGTCTGGTTCTTCTATATTGTATGCAATTGTGTCGTTACACCTGGGACATTGCATGTTGGCTGCGGTCGATACTACCACAGCCACGGCCACAGGCAGGCGAACGATTTTAAGTCAATCAATAACTCTCATACATAATTTATGCTACGAATATCAACCCTTGGGGTAGTCTTTAAAGCAAGGACAGACTAAGCCTATAGCTATACAAATTGTTTGTGCAATATCAAACTGCAACGACTGCAAAACACATAGATGAATCTATCACTCAGATTACAGCTGAACGTAAGAAAATCGTTAAAAAATCGTCATATAAGATATAAGAGCCAATGATGGCCAATCACTTAACATTTACAAATAAACAAATAAATAAAAATAACAACAATATATTTTTTAAGTATGTAGATTGCAATGGACACTGAATATTTCTGTTATGATTGAATGTGATTTATGTGATTTTCTGTTAATTATAAATTGACTATAAATGGGTTTATGTTTTGAAATATTGTATACATTACTTTTAAATTTTAGCTTCCATAGGTGGATTAATTATTCTTAGACTAATTCAAAGCTATTGGATAGTAATTTTCCTTACAACACTTCTTTTCCTAATAGTGTTTTTGATATTACGGATACATTATTTGCACAAAAAAAGATATGCAATCGTCACGGTGAACGGTGAAAGGTTACAGCAATAAATGTGAAATAATTTCAACACATCAAACACATCCATCCGCACAAAACATCCATGCAGATACACAAAGAACACAAACAAGAATCAGCTTCAAAAATCACATTTGGATGAAACACCATAAATAATTAAAAAATAGGTCACCTTCAATCCGAATGCAGGAAACGAAGACGCTGTGAAGATGCTGCCATCAAACCCTTTTGATGTTGGCCGCATCGAAGCCATTGAGACATTGAGAATGATGGGGCAAAACAACTGACTCGCAAAAAGTGACACCAAAAGCACCCCGTCAGGCGCCTATTCGTCACGGCTGCTACTGCTGCTGCTGTTGCCGACTATTGTGGCAAATATTCGACCGACAGATTAGCACACACATAAGATCCTCCTCCTTCACGCCCCAGGTAGATCCAGGCGCAACACACCCTTGTTCTCGCCCGAGGACAATAGTCATAATCGTGCGATGCACCAAGGATCGTTCACACACGCTGGTCTCAGTGACGCTCGACCGGTGGGAGGGCGCAAAGGAAATTAATTATATAATTCACACAATGCATCCAGACAGCTCAATAGGACGATGTAGCCAGCGGTCCCTAGAGCCGGCCTATCGGCCCGATCGCACCCAATCCAGACGCGATAGCCGTGTGTTTCGATCTCGACCCCCACCGTTGATTGATTCTGCATTAATAGTGGATGCACTACCACTACCGGTCCTATCCCCCCTCTTGGGAAGGCTCCGTTCCGTTCTGTGGAGGGCGAAACGATGACGAAGATGATTACGGTTGAGTGTGCAGTGCATCATTGACCATCGCCGTGACTTAAGCGAACAGCCTTCACACGAAGATTGCTAAAGAAGGCACTACAACATCAACCACAACAACAAAAAACCCACGAGCCGAGAGAAAGATCGTTCATTTGTCGATTTTATTGGATCCCTCTCAGTGAGCCTTTGTTTTGCGCATCGCCGGCTCGCCAGCGGCCCCCTCGAGCCGCAATTCGCGGTTGAAATCAATTTTTAAAGAAGCTGCCTGTACCGCCGCCAGACAGTGCGCCTACAGTTGCCTCTGCAGCGGCTGGCAACACCCCGAACAACAGCCAACTGAGCTGAGCTGCTGCGCTCAGGTGAGACAATGGTCGTACCATACACACACACCACCCCTGTACCTCCGACCACACGACGCGACGATTCTTCGACAGTCGTTGATCGATTTGTGGCGATTTGAAACGGTCCTCTCCAGCCGCCATCCAAATGGTTCCCTTCGCCCCGAGGGGAAGGAGGGACTGATGCACCACCGAGTGGCCTCAAGTGGTACCTTCATAGTTTCGTTCGCCTCGCCTAACCGTTTTTTTGCTCTTCCGTACGAGTGAGCGCCCCAAGTTGGGTTCGTCACACGATCAATCTTCAGAATTGTTTTCCTTAGTTGCAATCTCTTCGGTACGCGAGCTCTTCATCGGCCCCCATTGCCTGTTCAGCTTCATTATCTACCGGCAGCTTGTGCTTTCCCTTTCGCCCGTGTCTTCGCTTCGAACAGGGAACACCGGTATCGAGCACACCGTGAGATGGCCCCCAGTGATCTGCTCGTGAGTTTGGACATCGTCCAATTTATGCATTTCTCGAGGTCGTTCGGGAGCACGGCTACGCCCAAACCACCGGATTTTTCGTTTTTTGCTTTCGATCGCCCTGGTCATAACTTTAGCAGATCATAAATGACGCGATCACTTCAGTAATGATGATAATGATGTTGGGAACTCGTCGTACCCCGTTTCCCGTGTCGTCGCCCCTTGTCGATCGAACTTCCCGGGTCGTTTTGAGTGTTGTTTTCGTCTGTTTTCGTCTTTTGTCTTTGGCGTTTCTCTGGACCGATATGCCGATGCTTGTTTAATGCTGGAAGAATCGATCATTTTCTTCCGCTTCCGTTATAAAGCAACAGATGAGAGTGAGTAGATTGAAATTAGGAAAGATATGAATACACTCAATCAAAACAGATCAATTCCATATTCTTTTGTGAAGCAAATTATGAGTAAATGTGAGTTGCGAAAGAGAAAAATAAAGAGTTCTTGTCCATCACCAGGTCATCTTCTCAGAGCGCAAGCACAGAGTTGATTGGCAATATGCTTCAAGATTCTGCTACAATACGCTAAACTCTGGACTATCAAGTTGTTTTTGATCCTTGAGCCTGGTTATATCTCCATCAGTTATCCCCGTCAGTGCACGTTTAAAAACGTTCTCGTATGCACCAAAGCACTATTGGTGCGCTATTGGTAGCTATTTGAGACAGGTAGCAATGGAACGAAAAAAAGGTAAAACATCTGCATAAGCATACTTCTTCGAGAACTTCCAGAGCCTCTCTTCTATCTAGGGCATGTTTGAAACAAATAGCCGTGCAACTTTCTTCAACCACCTTCGACCCCCATGCCAGAACCAGAGCCTTTGCCTCGAAAGAAACCATCCAAGAAGCAGTGCCGACTTCGCACGGAAGCCGTTCCTTAAGCAGATCCTTTGGTGGCGTAGTAGTACGCGTGTTTTTGACAACGGATTCGCAGCACGTATTGACGTAGAAAATAAGTGGGTACAAGACACGCGCTTTGATGCCGTTGCGTTTGTTGCGCCAGTATCGACTGGAAAATTGGCTACAAAACGAAACGCTACGGTGCAGTAGAATACTCAAATCGCCTTCCACCCCGTGCGCTCCCAATAAACTTTGGATTATATCGTCATTGCGTCGAAAAATGCGTATTTTTGGAACTGCCCAAACAAGCAGTTTGCGTACATCGTGCCTCCGTAAAAGGACCGCGGAGCACCGTGTTGTTATAGGAATATATATCTGGAAGGGAAACCGTGTGCAATTTGATATTCACGCAACTGTGATGACATTGAGCCATTGAGCTAGGTCCCACCCGGTCGGTTCCTGGTGGCGCAGATTGCTACTGCGAGAGCTGCAATGAATGCAATTATTTCACGTCACTCATCCATTCAATCAATGAATCGAAATGACTTCCCATTTATAAAGAAGCGCTCAGTTGGTACTCAGTGGTGTAGGTGTTATAGCATGTGTGCGCAAGGCCTGGAGAAGGGCAGCTCTACGACTAGGTCAGTGCAGATGCAGCATTGTACTCTAGTTACCGCAAATACATTCTGCAACGCGCCAAACACACACGCGCACAACAAATAGCATGATCGAGCTAACGTGCAGCACATTTTTAAAACTGCCATTATTAATTGACATCGGCGGGCGAAGGTTCTTAACAGGATGCAAAAACTATCAAGCGAATTCTCAAAACACGACATTAACTTAAACAAAAGCCAGACCTTGAAGCCGAACTAATTCACCAAACCAAACAACAATGTGCAAACCGCAACCGCATATTCGCTCCAAAGCCACATTCGCATTTGCCCTGTGCTGCGTGTACAGGGGGACTGTACTCGATTATTCGTTTTCCTCCAACCGGCAGCCTAACCGCCCGTTAACATAACGTCAATTGTATTATTTAAAAACACATAAAAATACAACAGTCATGATTTTCTCATCTTCGACACATCATAAAGTTATCAGCTTTTCCCCGGGTGAGCCACGCCCAGAGCCCGCATTCCGATACGTCCGGGGCGTCTGGTACACGGACCGAGAGCCCGTGGTGGCGTGAAGCAATCATGTCTCTTCTCCCCGTGCCCTTCCCGTGCCCAATCCGTGCGATCCGTGCACAGGCTGGCCGTGGTCTGTCGGCTTCGCTTAATGCTGCGCGAAATGCCTGCAAGCGCAAAGCGCATTTGGATGTTGGTGTTCCTGCTTTTCTCCGTATTTCCTCCCTTTCCCTTTGGCTTGGCCACCACCACCAGCACCACCATACTCACACTATGCAATTACCAGGTTGATATAGCGGAAAGATGCAAGCGAGCCTGGCTGCATGTGAATGCTTACCGACGACTTTGGTGGGTCCTTCCAGTTTTGAAAGGACGGTGACAGCAACGGGTAGCAGGAGGGATGGCGAAAAATAAAACACGGCGAATAAAAACGTACAACTCGAGAAAACAATATCATTTCCCTCGGTTTGCCTCGGTACCCGGTAATAATCGAAAATTATCCATCTCGATTTGCTCGATTTGATGCTACCACAACATACCCGCCGACCCCACGAAAGAACATCACACTCTGGAGGCATCCATCCAGCGTGTCCCCCCGTCCTGTCTGCTTGCTGCGTTGACTGATAGTCGGCCGGAATGGCTTTACCTCACCAGCGCCGGGACACACATCTTGCACCGCGCGCATGGACTGATTGCGTTTTGGAGCTCCAACCTCCAACCGATCATTATGATTGCAGACAGCCCTGCAGAACCGACCCGTAATGATGTCTAAAGGATGCCCCGTTCGTTTGGGCTGTTGTGCTCCACAGCTGGGTTTTATTTGTTCTCTTTCACTTAACTACTCAAGCACTTTAACAAGTGTGGAAAAGATTTGTAAATTTCCGTGTTGAGTGAATAAATCATCTGGGCAGAAGTTCTCCAATGTCTAATAAATATTTACGAATGATGCAATACCTTAGGCAAGGATGTACTTCATGGTTACACAATATCTAAATATTACAATGAAACATAAGGTTAACCATCTTCAAACATTTCAAAAAATAGAAAGCATTTCAAGAGATCTTCAGCTAACTGAACAGAAAGCTGCTTTTCTCGCTTTGGAATGCTTGCGCACGACAAGGTCACGGAATTATTCTTCGCGCATGCGTAATACCAATGCACTTAGTAACGATGCAACCTCATCCAAACCACCGGAAAACTGTTCCAGAGGACACAGCTGATTAAACTGGACAGGGCGGGCGGCGTTTATATCTTTTATTTACCTCGCCTGCCGTCCATCAAGCCGTTCTTTCCGATGGGGCGCGTGCTGCTGCAACGCTGCTGAAACAATGTCGTACGGGTCGCGATAAAGCGTGCCACAAATTATATCTTTAAGCGCAGAACCACACACATACACACGGCCAGTCACAAGATAAGACCTTTTCTGCGTGTCCAAGACGGCCCGCCGCTCACACCGCTTGATGAAAAGATGCGAAATCATTGCCATAACGCACCGCGCGCACCGCAGCAATGGGCTGCAACTTACTTGCCACCGGTAATAAATCCAACACAGACAGCAACCGGGGGATAAGTTAAGCTTACTGGCATTGTGGCGTTACGGCTAGAGAAAGGTGGGAGCAAGAACAGGGCTAACACAAGCACATACATAACCCATTATCATTGTGCTGCAAACCGCGAAAAAGAGCTACCCCAAGCGAACTGATTTCCTTTTCCTGTGTGTCTGTGTATGGTTTGCCTTTTGTCTTTAAATCTCCGGTTGCACCAGCGCTCCAGAGATGTGGTGAGATCCGAAGAAAATGGGATGCAGACGGGTGTGCGAAGATTTGCTCCAGCTCGGTGCCGCGTTCGCCACATCCCTCCCATCCTCGCTCGGAGCCGGTGGGTGCGAGAGAAGAGATGATAATTACAATCATAAATTTTTATTTTACGACATGCATTCAACAGTTGCGGCATTCGGCCGCACGCGCTGTGCCGGCTTATTGTGTGTGAACCTGGCCTGGCTGCTTATGTTTGCTCGCGGGTTTGGCAGCCAAACAGCCGGACGTCGGATGAGGCAAACGTCGCTGAGCCCCCAGTGCCACCCGGTGCCGTGGCCCGATGCTAGCAGAAGAGGTCGTAACAGCGGCGACTGCGCCACTTCCTTCATCACCACACGCTGGGGCTTCGCAATTGGATGAGTTATGTACCTGGGATGCGCGATCAACGATCGACGAATAATCGGTTTGTGGAGGCAACAACTGGAACCTATCGCACCCAGAACACACTGCCGCCGACTGATCAAAGCAAAGGTCTCACGGGGCCGCAGCAAAGTGTGAGCCAGTCAACGGAATCTATCAATTTGTTAGGGTAATGATAAATAAAGCCACCCCATAACCATTAGCACAAATTATAGGTTATAACACCATTCCGGCCACCCCTCTGTTGCCCCGATGAATGAAGCGATCATCAAGAAGTGTGTGTGTGTGAACACTAAAACCGTACCGATCGGTAGCAGAATGAACGAAAGCAAAAATGGCCCATTCGCATTTTAATTTGCCTATTTTCTCTCTCAAGCGGGACGTTATGATGTGCCATAGTTGCAGGTTTACGCTATCATTTGGAGATTGTGGCAAAAAAACGCATAACAACAACAACCCCTTTGGAGTTTGTTATTTATCAACGCTAACGTTGGTTGTGTCTCGCACCGATGCTCTGCGAATCTAGAGGAAGCTGGCGAGCGAGGAGAAAAGGAAGGGAAAAAAGTCTAATCGGTCCTTAATCAGAACGCATCATTAAAGCAAGCCAAAATCGTGCCATCGCATCATCGAAAGAAAGGAAAGAACATAAATTAGGGACAAACGAACAAACAAGCTGCTTTCAAGGTTTTTGTTTCACTTTTTTGATAACGGGGCCAATCAAAACTGGGCAGGAACTTTACTCTTTCTGAAAAGCTCTACAGTTGCTGATGGTATGTTTTTTTTCTGAAACAGCCAAAATGTGTTTCCTCGTTGAAGTTTTGCTTTCTATAGAATCAGTTCATAGCATTAAATGCTTCTGTATGTTAAAAAACCGTTTTGTCCAACAGAAATACCTAACATTACATTATAATAATTCTTATTTACGAAGAAGAGTAATAAAAGTTGAAACAAAAACCTGCTACACCTCTTCAAACACTCAAACCCAAATAAACAAGCAGCATTAATGCGATACCTACGAGCATTATCGTCTGGTGCCGCTGTTACACCAAAGTGCCATGCCTAACGCCTAACTCAATCTCGTCTAAGTGTCATACGATATCTTGCCTTTCCCGCTTGCTCTGAACAGCAACAAACCGGGCGGGCCTTTTGCGTCCTTCGGGTACGCGAGAAGCGCCACGACTGACTTTCGGGCCTGCACTCAGCAACAATCTTGCATTTTCACCGATTTTCCACATCGCATGCGTCCAAAGCGCTCACCCACATGCACAAACGCCCGTGTGTTCCGTGTCGGTACGCTTGGCTTTGTGTGCGGCGGCATACAACACACATCCTTTCGCTGTGTGCAGCCGAGTCGACAGAACCAACAGCTGAGAGAAAAACTGGCCTCCCTTTCTTGGCCGAGGTTTTCCCCTCCTTTCGCCGGTATGCATTTTCACTGCCCCACACTCGCCCGTAACAAGTGTATGCGGGTGGCGCGCGATAATTTTCAACCGATAGAAAGAGAGAGAGAGAGAGAGAGAGAAACAGAGAGAAAGAGAAAAAGTGAGAAAGAGAGAACTTTCCACTTACTTACACAGTCAACCGTACACGAGACGGCTCAACCTACACAGCGCGACCTGCACCACACACCAAGGACACGTCTCTCTCTCGACTCCTTCCTTGTCTCGCCAAATCCTTTAGCCCGTCTGCACATTGCACCCTTCCCTCCCATCCCACCTACCCTTTCGGCCACAAAATCAGCCCGGTTAGCAACAATGTTGCGGCCACTGGCTGAACAGCGTCAGGCCGAATCGCGCGCGCGGAAACGTAACCTAACCCCGCGCACATACACACACACACAGCGCCCCGGCCCCCGGAGTGGAAAACGCGTTTGCCGTGCCGCGTCATAACAACGGCTCGTACCCAAACAAACAGCTTCGTGCGCCATGCGACTCAACGCAGGACAGGGAAACAAGGGGGAGGGCTGTGTTGCAGTGCACGAGGAAAAACCCGGCACGAATCGTCGTAGCCACATGTTTTCCCAACTGCTTGCTTCGGTGCGGCCCGTGTATGGGTGAGCCGGCACGAACGTCGACGACGACGTCGACAACGCAACGATGACAAACACGCTGTGCACGCACACATCGAACGGCATCGGCCCCACATGGCCCATCTGGCTGGCATCGGTTAACGGTGTAAACCGATTTCCCACATCCGAGACACTTTTCCGAGACTCCCTTCCGTCTCTCCATCTCTCTTTCTCTGCCTCCCTCTCTCTCTCCTAGCACACTTTTCCGCGAGCTTCCAGGGAGTGGTGCGCGTCGGTTGCTTCTATTTTTTTCCCCGACCGCCCCATCCACCCCAAGACGTGTGGGTGGCGGATCGTTGTGGACGGAAGCGTTGACAATTGTCCTTGAACTTGACGCTGATGTATGCCCCGTTCCGATTTACCACCGCCGCCCAATGGGTTGGGGCAATAGTGAGGGGAAGGTAGGTAGGGACTGTGCGCCGAAGTGGAGCTGTTGCTATATCGATGGAGAATTTTCCGGTTTCCTTTCTGCTGGAGAGCTCTCATTGACATTTTTTGTTCCGTTACTGCGAGACCGTTCACACACACACAGACATCGAGCTGCACGATGACTCCGACGCGGTAACTCGGCACACCGGAAAATAGGAGCATTTTTTTTGTTGCTTTTCTGCAGTTGTTTTGCGTGTACACGTGAAAGGATCCTGGAGCTGTTCTGTCTTTTTTCTTTCTTTTTTAACCCGTTCCGAGCCCATCGCTGTTTGTGTGTTTTTGTGTACGGCTTTTGTGATTTTCGCTCTTATGCACCCAGCCAACCTGATTCTGCTCATTAGCTTCCGTCAAGTGGAATGAAGTAGTAACGCTGTGGGACCGCACATTCACCAGGGAAAACATACACCCCCGCTATTACTTTGGTCGAGCGCGGCCTGTCCCCCTGCGCACTTTCAGCTCCTGCTCTTCCTGCACGCAATCGTTGCACAATTGCACACAATCCTGTGCATTCGCCTTTGCGAGCATGAAACCGCCGCCACTGTGCAGTAATTTTACCGCTCGTTGATCCGTCCCGGTCGCAGCAACAACAACAAACATGGCAGGACAGGGCAGGTGATGCATTATATCATCGAGCGCAATCCGTGAAGGACTAAGCAGCGCTACTGGCCCTACGAGCTGGAAGTAACTGCAAAACGAGGACTTACTGCGGCGTCCCGAACGCAAACATGTGCGCAGCCACCACTCATTAGTGCACTTCTTTATGCAACAGGATCGCGTGAGAACGTGAGAAGAAAAAAAGGCTTTCACCATAGTGCCATCGTGCCTGTCCGCCCTGCGGGAATGAGATGTCACCGGGGCTATTATTCAAACAGCATTGACAGTGGGGAATTTACATGCCACACGATGGTTAATCGGAGGAATGATTCCGGGAAAACAATTTCTTTTGCTGCTAACCTGCATCAATCAGGGCTGGAGATCAGATTTCTAGATGCCAGCTTTGGACTAAATTGACCTTGTGAAAAGGAAATGAGTTCAATAACATCGTTCGTGCGTGATACATATTTTATGCCCTTGTCTGTAGAGGCCTTTCAGGATCTGGCCGACCCTGTATGTGTAGTTAAAGGATCCAGAATCAAGCCTGTTTTAATGCACCCCTGTCGCTGGACATTGGGCCTGTCGAAGTCATGATTTGATGCATCCACCGGGCATCTACTGCCATCGGTCGAAAGCAATAACACTAATAACTTCATATTGTGTTTCTACATTAACCCTTCTCTCTCTTTATATGTTTATCCCTCCTGTTCTGTCCTGAAACAAAATCGGCCTGTTTTTCGCAACCGCCTAACGAGAACACATTTACAGATGACCGAAACCTTGCTACCAGCCTGCAGAGTCTCGTTGCCCGAGGCCCGCGTTTTTGCCCCACAAGGGAACGAGGGTGAATATTAATTAAAATTTGCATATTTAAAAATGAATTCTTTAACATTAATATTTCACATCGCCACTTTTCTGTCCGTCGAGCTGCGCGACTGAGGGCCCGACTGAGGCAATGCTGAGATCATTTGTAAGAGAGCAAATATGAGAGATGGCTGACTGACGCCGCGCTGGAGGTATCGGAGGCAATTTCTCGTCCCGTGCAAGATGATGTCGTGCGGATCGAAATCAGTTTGCCGCCTGGTTAAGCTGAGCTGAAGCCATTTCGGGGTTGTTTGTCTGTGGAGTTAATAATGTATTATGCTTAAAATGCATCAATCCACATACAACCGGAAAGGTGGGTGGACAAAAGAGTGACCAGTACTGGCAAGTTGTTTACCTTTACTCTTGGCCAGAAGCTTGCCAAGGAGTTGTTTAGCCATTTTTCCTAAAATTTGTTGCATTGAAATGGCATTCAATCAGATTTATGTTCTTCTGCTTATCCTAGCAGCCACCGGCGGAACACGATGGTTGGACAAATTGTATTGCAGCCGGTTGGTCGGAAAAATCACGAGGCGGATGAGACCAATTAGCCGGTCGCACGGTTCGCTTGTCAGCGTTTCCGGGACGTCATAAAACTGGGCAACAGAAACAAACAGTCCACACCAGCACAGGATAAAGTTTATGTAGCGAAAAATTCCAAACCTCATCTCAATTTTCGATCCACACGCCACCACCATGGCAGCGTGGTGCCAACGTGTGCGACTGTTACACTGTAAATGAAACAAGGAAGAGCTTTCCTTCTACCGAACCCGAAATTTACGACCATCCAATTTCTTTTCCCAGGCAGCAGCTGCAGCAGCATTCGAGCATTTTCTTTCCTTCCCTTTGCGTAAGCGACAAATGTGCGTCAGAGAGTGTCTCTGTGTGTGTGTGAGCGCTGGTAGTTGTGATTGTTGTGCATCAAAAGCATTGTTTTTAGCTCGTATGTTCGTGTTTTATTTGTCTTTTTTTGTAAAAGCTGAGCGCATCTATACATGGCAAATCCGAGTCGTTCGAAAACAAAAACAACCTGCCACGGGAAACAAGCGGAAGGAAGGAGGAAGAGAAAAAAAGCGGTCCAGTGACAAGGGAACGTCGAACAAAAGCATGACAAAATACAGCACGGCGCACAACGAAAAGCAGCGGAAAAGCTCTCTAATCATAAAACGAGTATGAAGGGGGAGAGAGAAACAAAAAATGAAACCAACCTAGATTGATCCCCTCGGTCTGCATAGAAGGGATTGATTGTGGTGCATCATCACTGGCATAAGACTCTGTGTGTGTGCTGGCTTCCTCCCGACCTCGGCAAGACGCAGGCAGCAGACGCACCGGAGACGAAAAGCAGGACTCGCGCGCGCAGTGCACATTGTTCTGGGCGACTTTACATTTGTTTTTGTCCTTCCTTTGCATCCATCTCGTGGTACGTGGTGGTGGCTGAATGGCTTGATGCTTCTGGTTGGTTCGATGAAAATGTATGAACTGCCAGGATCTGTAACAACGCGGAGCGGAGGACAGCCGTACTGGCACGGGCGGCGCTCCGAGTTTTCCCATGCTCAAATCAACTCCAATGTGCGGCGCGTTCTTCAAGATCCAGCCCGGGAATGCATCAAGAAATATTTCCCTGCATTTTACGATTATTGCCGTTCTTGAAATTGATGTTCATTATCTCCAGCCAGCCACCGGAAATGTGGAACCGGGCAACCGAAACCGACAGCCAGGGCAGCAATGCCGAAGGTCATCAAACGTGGCCAGTAAAACCTCCACCGAAGACATTTCGCAATGTCCTGCGAAATCCAACACAGGACCGTATGTGTGTGTATGTAAGTGCAAGGATGAGTTTTATTCGCACTGATCCTTGGCCATTACTTTCATCGTTGTCCTCTGGCAACTTCAAATGAAACGGACCACCAAGCTCCCACCACGCCCCCCCCACCCATCTAACCTACATAGTGCTGCGCTCACTGTCCTCAGCAAAATGACTCCCTGGAGTAAACGTGTCTAAGGCCGGCCTGCGTCTGATAAAACGAAGAAAAACTGCGTCTCGCTTTCGATGCATATCGTTTCCGTCAATCAGTTTCTAATTGTCCTAGGTCAGTGTCATGGTCGCCCCCAACCTCTTGTTCTCTCTCACTCCCACCCAACACACACACACATTTGTTATCGTTTCCGCGAGAATGCTTACTGGCGACGCATCGCACACAACATGAGCTCCCGAATCCCAAACCGCTTCTGGTGATTCGTTTCGCAAGGGCAGAGAAATACGCAGCAACAGCAGCGTTGGACATGTAGTGGAGAGCAAAGTGAACCAAAACCCACCCACTAGCCAACCATCCCAATGTGTATGTGTGTATGTGCGACTGTTTCCGAGGTTTGTTCTCACTTCGAGTGTGAAATTGATTTGAAACTGGAAACGTGCACGTGTCTATCATTTCATTATGAAGGCGTGCGTTTTTTTTCTCCTGTTCCGATCTTTTTCTGTCCAAACAAATCCACCACACCGGCTGACTGGCCGTCCCGTCAGCTCCGTAGAACTCCGTTGCTGGCTTCGCCTGTTTGTTCGCCGACGACGATTCGTACGAGCACTTTTGCGTCTTTCTGTAACCGTCGGACGGTTTTTTTTCCTTCCTTTCCATCCATTTCCTTGTTTTCCCATCCATTTAACCAGTCAGCCACACTTTCACACTACATTGCATTTCCACTCTCACCCCTCCTCTCCCTTCCTCCCAAACATTTCCCTTTCTCTTTCGATGTGTGTGTGTGTGTTTGTTGGTCTCTAGACTGGAGCGTTAGTTTTTCCATTGCATCAAAACGGATCTCTAACAAGCATATCGATTACGATATGGGCTTTCCCGCGAACAACACACACACGCATACACCCAAGAGTGAGTGACGATAAGCCTCTCCACATCCCGCTTCCCACCGCACCCTTTTTCCACATACGCCGTCGAGCGTCACAGTAGGAAGCAATTGTGAAACGCTTTTCCATTCGCGACGCCGACGAGAGAGAAGTTTTTCCAACTGATTCAGGCATGAAAACGATCGGATGCATCGGTCGACGCGGTAGGGCAGTGCGGATGCAACCATGAGGAGAAATTGGAGGAGGGTTTGTTATTTGATAAGGCAATTTTCTGCGCTTGTGCTAGCACTGCCCTACCGCCCGTCCCGATTTTGTGGTCCCCTCTATACCAAGCCATGCATCGCTGAATGCATCAAGGTCACTCGATTACACACACATATGGGTGGTCGGGGGATGTTATTTAAATGAAAATATTACAATCTGTTTCGCCTGTGTGCTGTGTGGTGATTGCGATTTACATGAAATGCATAAAAGGTTTATGCTGTGCACAATTTTATACCGAAATCTAAATCTCAAATATGACTTGAACTTTGAAGTGATTATCTGAACAGCATCTTGCAGAAGATTTCAGGTTATCTGATACAATTACAGGCAAATTTGATGGATTGTCTGTAACATTTGTGAAAACAAATATGTCAAAGTGCTTTTTAAAAATTACTCATATTGAAAACTTCAAAAAAAAAGGATCTATTCCACACAAGGCACGCAATATTTACGTTCTTCCTAAGCAAGTTTTGCATTTGATGTTTATATTGTGCAAATATTTTAAGTTTACATCTCATTTCAAAAAATACAATCGATCATTACAGAGGACGTTTTGCAAACAAATAGTAACGCGCCCTTATTAATAATTAAGATCAAGCAAAACATTGCAAGACAAGCGAACACCAACAGTAAACACTACGCAGCTGATGCAGAGCATTCCGACGAGCATTGTTCCTATTTGTTTTAGGCTCATTAAAAGTAAGTAAACCTTACACGATCAGGAATCGGGATAAGATCGTGGCGTGCTAATACCTTGTCTCGCTGCACAGTGCGATCAATACAAAAGACGGCGGCGGCGGCGACGAAAGTTTCTATTGATTTTGCCATCGCTAATTTAAAGTAAACTCGTCAGACGACACCATCGCTGTGTCTGCAGCCGTTAATGAGCCGTGTTACAGTGACACACGAAACAACAGCACCATCACCGCCACTGCAGCAGCGTCCATGCATCATAAAGTTCTGTGGAGTGTTTGTTTTCTTGCTCTTCTTCCTTGACTCGCATCACCAAAGTTCAAGGGGCGTTGAAAAACGACTTGACCAACCTTGGCGTTAATATGCGCTGCACGCACTCGAAACCACCGAATTCTATCGACTGCAACCGAACTCGCGAACTCGCGCAGTGTTAAGGCAACATTCCTCTTGCATACCTTACGATCGATGTGTGTGTGTGTATGTATGTGTGGAGGAAAACGATCTCCTTCAACATACGGCCTTAATGCGCAACACACGATAAAAAACGGGCAAATTATGCCCGGTGCCAGTCTGCGCTCATCATGATTCTGTTGCGCTTCCGATCACAAGCCCTCCCTTGTCCCTTGACCCTTCCTGTTTGCGGTCCTTGACACACACAGCTACACACACACACTCCATGTGAGAAGGGTTCGAACAGTTTGGGGCATTTAAAACCCAATTGTGAACATAGCACACAGTACTCCAAACTTTCGCACAATGCCTCGCAGCCGTTTTGCCTGAGAAACTTTTACTGTGAAACCATCGCCACCATCACCTTGTGAACATAATGAGCTGTTGAGGATGGCAAAATACCATCCTCAATGCTGGATGTGCATTTTTATATCCAACTAAATTATATACCGTTGATCCATGTGATCATGTGTTTGTATTCAAATATAATTCCACATCCTCGCTTTTCTGTTCATCCTCCAACTGTTTCACAACTTTTATAATGGAACCGCTTCAATAAACCGTTTAACGACAGCAACCACAAATACAAAAAAAAAAATACTTAACTTTGATGTGTTCAATCCTTCATTGCCCTTTCTCTAGGCAAGCCCGAGCCGTAATTTGAGCCGAATCTATTTCTAGCACAACAGTCCTGTGCCCACTCAAAAGAGTAAAGCGAGCCCCATGCTCCATCGCCAACCAGCTCTCCATTTACTTAAGATGGCTTCCGATGATGCATCGGTAAGCCAACTGAACTTGACCCACACCGGCATCGGTCCTATCCGTCGTCCAACAAGGGCGATAGAGAGTCGCGATTCTGCCCTGCTTCCGTGCCCCGACTGCGACTTGGCCCACCGTGCTCTAGTTCTATGCGGCTGCCGTTGCCTTGGCTGCATAGAAACCGATTTACTCAAAACCATCTCCGCTTGCTCAAAATTCATGCTCCTCGTCCGACGCTACACCATGCTCTGCACACATTCACGTTCTGCTGCGCGCAGGGGAAAAGACGCCACAAATGAGGCATTTTACATCCACCGCCATGCGCGCCTTTCTCTTGAACGCTGTGTGCGTTTTTTTTTATTCTGTTTCGCGAGCGACTGAGCGACTGAAATGTTTACCCAAACCTCTGGCCGATCCTCAAACTGCTGCTTACAAGAAATAAAATACTCCGCACAACATTGATCATGCATCACGATTGGTAAATACAACAATCGCCCCGAGAGGTTACCTTCCAGTGGTTGCCGCGCTTGCATCCCGCAGCCTTCGAGCCGGTCTGTGTGACGGTGGTGGCGATGCCGGCGGCAGAGGTGGCGCACATCGAGAAACCCGCGCTCCCTGCATGTATGCAACAGGAACTGCCGGGCAGCTCTCGCCGGCGCAAGAAATGAATCAATGCGCAAAAAATGGAAAGAAACAGGTTTATTAGCTTTACCGTTTTTGAGTTCTCCTCCCTTCTGGTCTGGCACAATAGCCACAGCGTTTTGCTGCCCGTTCGGTCGCAACACACTGTTAACGTCTGTGTGTATGTGTGTGCGATTTTTTGTGCATCTTGCAATTTCTTCTGTCAGCTAACCTAGTCGGTTTTGTGCTCTGCTTCGGGTTCGAGCAAACAGAAGCTGGTAGGAAAACGTTCCGAGCCCTACGAAAGACACCGCCAGTTCCGTTCCAATGCTTCTGGCTGAGATCTAAAGCGTTCAGCTGGAATTATGGGCCTCCCAGTTTAAGGGAGGCTTTTGGTATTTTTGTCGTAGATGCTCCGATACACAGGGAGGAGAACGTGACACTGGTCGTTTTTTGACGCAATGTTTGTTGGTGGCACTGGAGTAAAAGCTTTGCAAAAGGTTAATGACATTAACGATGAGGTTTTATCGATGGATTGGAAGTTAAATTTGGCCGAGGTTATGGTCTGAAGACATGAGCGTGGCCTTTCAATCATTGGTCTGTTGCCTGTTCCTCTACATGCCAGGTGAGATTTAACGACTTTGACAAATATATTTAGGGTGTAGTAGAGGTTTTGAAGACCATATACATCAACCTTAGCTAGAGACCAATATAACTTAACCTGGAGGTCGAATATCTTATGGAACTAACGCTAGAATTTAATCTTTGCTTGAATGAAGTTTTGAAACTGTCCAATTTGATGCCAATGTTCTGTTCGTTTCTGTGATGAAACTGAATGACTCTCTATGACTTCCATGACTTCCAGGAACGATGCAGAAACGTGTACATGGGAGGACAGTTAGAATAGGTATCGGACTTTTTCTAGTCTTGCAGGACTCGGCCCAAAAACAGCCTTAAGGATAAAATAATTTAAAATGGTCATTGAGGATACCTCAATGCTACATCCATCGAATATATGTGCTATATCAAAATGCCAGCTCACTTTAAGATCTCTGCTTTCTGCATAAAACCGACACGCCGCACGAAAAACGCTGAGGTTACCGACATAACTTTGGAATGATTCCAATAATTTCTCGCAACATACACCCTGGATCACGCACGCAACACGTGAACACACATTTCCCATCTTTGCAGTCCTGCGCTCGGTTCGGTTTGAAAAGTGATCCGTTTTTACCTCGGCTTATTTTCTTTCCCGATAATCTAACCAAACGTTAAACCGAATTATACTGATTATTGGCCGTGGGCATGTTGTGGCTCGGACGACGGCGACGCAGCGGACGTACGGAACGCACGGACGCACTTGTAAAACACGCGATCGTCAGCGACGACACCCGGGGACGCGCGTGTGTGTCACGGAAACCTCGATTGCAGAGCCACGGGATGATTGATTGCCCATGCTTAATGCATCTTGTTCGCTGCAGCAAGCATCCTTCCACATTCCCATCGACATAATTGGCCGGCCGATTATGAGCTCAGACGCGGGCTCTGTCCACTCCTTCGACGACCATTTAAGTGCACTTTGCGCGGAGCAGAAGATCCGTCCACCACGTGTCTGCAGCTGATCATCCCGGAACGGCTACATTTTGCAGTGCAGAAATTGCAGTTAATAGCTAAAAACCCGAACACATACACACAAACCGGAGCGCATTACAAACAAACAAAATGGAAACTAATTTTAAACATGTACTTTTAGCGCCACATTTGACGTTTCGCAATGCAACGGCAGCCACGTCAATGTCAGATGCAGCTGTACGAAGATATTGCTCGCTTTCCAGAATTTCGCGAGACGTCCCATTTATCAACTGTCTTATCACAGGTGATGCAATTATGTTTAATTCATTATCCCTTATCATCAAGATGCTTGTGATTGTTTCTTCAACCAAGTTACAAAAATACTCTTCGCGCCTGCTTCGGTCAGCTTATCGGCGTCCTCGCATTACGGACAACGCCAATGGTGAAATCGCTCATGTCGGTAAATAATCCCTTCCAGTGTGACCAAGCCGTTCAGCCCGCTTAAGATGCCTGTCTCGATCGACAATCGTAACATTGAACGTGACCTTAATCCCGTCGCACGGTATCCGTACGTCGTTGTTTATTTTATAAATCGTAAGCACCACTGCTTGCGCTCCCAACCATTCTCAGACAAGCTCGTCTCTCCGTTGGGTTTCGGTGGTACATTTTCAGGGTCCTGATGCCAGAAACCAAAATTTAAAAATATATACACATACACACACATACACAAGACCTATCGCGGGACAGCCTCACTTGATGAGGGTATGCCGTGACGTTCGAGAAATACGCGCACGAACTCTCGAGTGCGTACTCGCCGAAAGCCCTATCTGCTGGCCCAACAGCACACTTCATTTGGACACACAAACGAAATGAATCAAAAAAGAATCAAAAAGTAACTAAATCAACCGCAGGCTGAACACGGCCCTCTCAACATTGTTGACCGATTCCGCAAACGATTCCGCTTCAGTGGCGTAACAGCAGCATCCGTATCCCGTTCGACTTCCCATCCGGTTTCCTGCCCGGCCTAACACCCACCAATCCTCCTGCCTGAAACACCCCATAATGCCTCTGTTTTTCTAGCTCTTCTTCCATTGCCACCTTTTTCAGCATTGACAGAACTACCCCAGGACGCACACACACTCTTTCTCTCTCGTAGTAGTGCACAGTGTGGAGCCTCGAATCTTTTGCTGTTTTGTTTGTTGCACGCTGCACAGGAGGAGCCGGTTTCTGGCTGCTCCCGCGTCTCAAGGTTTTCTCGCCCAGCAGCCTTTCCCTGGAGGGGATCAGACGAAGGAAGAGAAGTGTCAAGAGTGTCGGAGAGCGAAACTAGTCCTCAAGGAGGACACGATGGAGTAGGGATCGGTCACCAACCTCTCCCCATATTCGCCCCATCGCCGACTGTCTGGCCCACGTCAAACGGGGCCCTAACCTACAATGAGCCTCCCGCCCTGCCTGGAACCAGAGCCGGGCGGCAGAAAACAGCAAGTCGAATAAAACATAAAACGCAAAATGAAATAGATCAGACAGCATACAATTATGCTCGATTTTCGACGCAGCCCGCGAGACGTGCTGCTCGCTTCCATACCGGAGAGCCGTCGTAACTCTGCCGACTGTAAAAAAGCGCGGCAAAATGTGTGGCAACATTGCGTCCCGTGGTCGCGGAGGACGATCGCTACGGCTTCTACGGCGAAGGCCCTCCTCCGATTCTCAACCTAGCGCAAAACCCATTTTGACAGTGCTGCTCGGGCAGAAGCTGCAACTACGACGACAACCGGCACTACGCTTCCTCGCCCCCCGTTCACATCAACGCACTCAATTCTATCCCGTGAAGAGTGGTGCCTTTGGGGCACTACTTACACGTCACTCCACGGCAATGCCAGGCCGCGAAGCCTTGTCTATCAAGCAAGACGGCGTGTGTATGCTGTACCGCTCTCAGCCTGTCTGCGCTGCCTGTTGAACATCCAACATAAAGCATGTGCGGTGGTAAGTAAAAGTAAAAAGGAATCTAAACCACTGCACCACAGGCTTAGCCGCGTGCCGGTGTGTTTCCTTGCACGATAAGACAGTTGTTATTGCTTCCTAAATGTCTACCCAGCCCCCCCAAACCCGATCGAAGACAGTCGATGAAATGCAATAACGTTTGTCGAGATTTATGCTCCACTCACGGCGCACTTGCGAGCAGCGAGATGAATGCAGCCATTGAGAAGGTCTCGCGCGACGGTCAACGGTAGTGCGGCAAGGCGCACCCGTATTCTATTCTGCTGTCATGTCGGTGTGAAATGAATCGAATCACGTGGCAACCTAAACTTGTTTACGCACTCCTAGATATGGCGACTGCTCGATCGAGTACCGTTCTGCCCGCAGATGCCATGCTGTGTAGCCGATTATCGCAAAAGATTTATTAAATCAAGATGCCTTTTGCGAAAGAATAATCGAAACGAAGAAAAGAAATAAATCTTGCATGCTTATACTGCATTCATAATGGTAGCTTCAATGGTTCAAGAAGCTTTAAGCTAGTTTAACGACACAACGGAACAATTAAACGTTAGTATGCACAGGATAAGCATAACAAGCAGGTTTAGCAGTCACTAAATGTGATTGATAATTCAAACGTAAATTATGACATCCGAAAATAGACTCTGTCCATAGCTTGGTTAAAGTACGTCTAGTCTGTTTTATAGAAACAGGAAACATTTACCTTGTTGCGGCATTGTGCCCTTGTGCAACATATTGGAAGCATTCGTATGTTGCGCAGAGTTGTCTAACTGAAATCTAATTAGCATGTAAAAGCTCCAGACCAAAGGCTCAAACTGGGCAATGCTCAACTGTCCCTGGATGGCTGGTGCAAACCAATTCTGCGCCCAATGTCAAGTGCAATTGTGAAATTGTCCCATCATAACCGGTTCCTGTCGTCGTCCCGTCTGTGTTTAATTGAAACATTATTATGAGTGTTATTGTTTCCGTTCAGGACGCGCGATGGACGGTGGACGAACCAGCGCCCAATCGGCAACTCGGTCCCCTGAGACAGCCTTTCAACCTTTACATACCCGGGTTTGTGTGTGTGTGTGCTAGACTTGATTCTCCCCGCAAAACCACCGCTATCTAGCACATAAACTTTGCCTACTAACTGCCAGCTCGAGGGGAAAGCTGCACGACGGTGTTGCAGCCTGCAAACGGACCAGCCGGTAGAATATTAGTACTCCTGCTCAGAGACCTTAGACTGTGCAATGGATGGAATCAATTTAATTGTAAATTTGTAGTTAATTTATTTTATTTCACCTTAACGCACGTCCCACTCGGGCACGCTCTGCCGTGCAACCGTTACGGGTGGATCTTTTAAGTTCAATTTTCGCATGGTACTTGTTTCATGTTTTTATTCGTACGGCCAAAAGAATGTGAAATAATGCACCATCGCCACCAGTTGCACTTTTCCGAGCGATCTCGTTTTTGTGCGTCCGTGCTTTTCGAACTGTTGCTGTGGCAGTTTTTTTCGGTCCGTTTTGTTTCGGCCACTCCTCTCACAACACTCCCGATGGGCAAAAGGAACCTCACGAAATGCACCGGCAGGAGACAGCTGCACCGTTAAAACGTAAATAAATACATTCCACCTCGCGCGGTTTGTGTGTGCAATTGGCCCCACATCCGACCACATCCGAGCGAAAATGGCAAAATACGGCGGACCGCGCCTGTGTTCGTCCAGTTCCCGGCGTCCAGGCAGGCAGCGGAAGAAATTTCATATTTCCGAAAGAAAAGAAGCACACAAAAAAGAACCACTTCTTCGCACCATACCGTTGCAGACTGTCCGCAATCGCGCAAAGCGTGTGTCCAGCACCGGGACGGCCAACCGAGAACCGACCGAACCGAACGGACACGACAGATACGCACGCGGAAGTGCCGCAGACAAATAACGCACACGCGTTGATTAAGTACGACGTGACGCGATGCTCATATTCCTCCCCAAGGGCTGCCACGGTGGCCCGGGTGGTCTCCGGCGACGAATATGAATGTATCAATCATCATCGCTGCCCCTATTCTCCCGTTGCCCGTCCCTCCCACCAGGGGCCATCCCATCTATTGCGGTTCGTTGGAGGTGTGTGACTTTTACATCTTTGCATTGTCGCATGGTGTGCTTTGTTTTTGCTGCACTCTCTGCATTGCACTTTTTTGCTGCATTCGAGCATGCAAGCTGACCACTGATGCACATGTGGCACAGGCAGCGGGGTGCATGGTGGGTGGGTGGGTAGTTGGGTTGCTTGGTTGGTTAAAATTGAAAGAACAAGAGCGAACAGAACAGCGCTCCCGGAGGATAATCGATCGCTTTAGCAATGGCGCGCGCGCACACACGTCACACGTAACGAACCGGAAAGCGCAACACACACACACACATCTGTCCTGCCAACTGCACATTTTATGCGCTTGTGTGAGAGAGAGAGAGGAAGAACAGTGCGCACGAGAGCGCACGGCGCACGGAAAAGGTTAGTACGACAGGGGTGCAAGTGCACCCAAGCTGCTCAAGAAGTGCGCACATTGCTCCGCGATTGGCATCGGCGGGGACAGCGGGGGCGGGGCCGCAATACGGCTTAGCGTACCGACGGGCTGTGCGGAATTAGACGAAAATAGACATTTGGCCGCGCAACAGTGTTGCCGCTCTCGCGGCCGGCTCGTGGTGCTAAATTTAGGCGGGTGGCGGCGCAACTCGCGCATTATTTTCGGTTTCCACCCGTATGAGGGAATCGAAGTCGGCGGCCGAACGGCGAAATCAACCGAGAACAACGGGGCGAAAAGCGAGCAAAGTGTCCGCGGGGTGTGTGGACGATGCAAAAGTGCACAGCGCGGATTGCACATCTCTAATCGGTGGTCCCCACCCTACTTCTCGTTAGCTGTCGAACGTGTGTGTGTGTGTGCTGGCTTCCCGATTGAAGCTGCCAAAATAAAGGCCGTGTGCGCGCGCCAGCTTGCGTGATGAGGAAGTGAACGCGCAGCAGCTTCTACGATAGACTGTCTCAAGACTCACCCCTGTTCGGCAGGGTTTTGCGGTTCAGTTCTCAAAGGTAAAAGCCCATTAACAAGCCATTTGCTGTCCAAAGCCCCCCGCTCTTCGGCCGAACACACGCACAACAACCAAACAGCGCAAAACGCATCGCGGAATGGAAATTATCTCGTGTCACCAGATGTAATCTGCTGTCGCGCGCGCACCCGGAAAGAACCAGTTTGGTGTGCCGGTGTGTGTTCTCTGTTTTCCCACAGGCCTTTTCTGTCGGTGTGCTGGTTTTCCACATGCCAAGCCTTTGTTGCCGGTAGAGACAAATTTCTTTGATTTGCATACAATAATCAAATTATTCAAATACGCTTTTAATTGCACCGCGTGGCGCGGGGAAAGGATCGCACCCGGGCGCGCGCGCGCCTTAATGAACAGGATCTAAATTACGTTTTAATTTGTAAAGCAGCGCTGATTGCATAAGCACCTGGGGCGAGGGGATGGATTCGCGGAAAAACGTTCTCCGCACAGAGAGGAAAAGGATGCGCCATTGAGCAAGTTTTAGAAATTGCTAGCCGACCCCAAGGCACAAGACGAGAAGGGGTCACACACACACATAGCCACACTCAAACGTGTGACAGGGAAAGTGAAAACCTGTCAAGGACTCTGCTCCGGAAATGCAGACCCGGGTGACTTTGGCCAGGAAGAAGAATGGCGCACCGATCATGTGCGCAAGGAACTATTAATAATTTTCTAATTAGCTGAAATTCCACACGTCACACCGGCGGCCCGTGTGCGCGGTCTGCTCCAAAACGCAAGCCTCCACCATCGCTATGCACTTTGGGCGCTGCCGCGATCGGTGTGCGGTGCGCGTAAAAGATGATCTTTGCCGTAGTGCAAGTGTGTGTGTGTGTGTGTGTGTGTGTGTGTTTGTGTGCATTTTTTACGCTTTGTCCACATGGTATCCGTCATAGATGTCTCACTCATGACTCGCCCGCAGAAAGGCGCATTTGCAATCTATTGGTAGGGCCGCGTGCTCGCTAATGGGATGTACGAGCGAGTGCGCTCTTTGCAGCGCAGGAAAGGGAGCAGCAGTAAATGTGAAATATCTTTTAAAATATCACTCACTCACGGTCGAACACTGTAACCATTTTTCGCATGGGGCGAAAAACCATTCGACAGGAGGGGAAAAACTGAAATGCTTACGTGCCTCTACCACTCATCAGACGAGGACGAAAGTGTTCATCAAAAGTCCCTGCTAGCCGCTGCTCTGTTTTACTTGAGGTGTCAATGTACGGCACAAAAGCATGACGACGGCGGACTTACAAGAAGAAGCAGTAACCGCCAGGTTTGACCTTTGATTTGGGGTGTTTCGACGACGAGTTTTGGGCTTCTTCAGATGTGCGCCTTGCGGCAGTGATAGTCCTCATGCGCAGGAAGTTGTTGTTTAGTGCGGAAGTTTGGAGGGCAGAGCATGGCGGTTCCCTCAACCGGAAACAACACAACAATCGGATTAAACACGCTCTTTGTCTGTTTCTTTTTTTATGTAGCACCCTTGTCGCTAAGCCAACCCTCCGCTTTTCTCAAACAGCTAGTTTGCTGTCATTCTTTTCCCCTTCTTGATTAACCAAAAAAAAAAAAACGAAGATCGCGAGAGAAATAAAGGGTAAAGACGCCTTGACAAAGCTACTCACTCTGACCACAATACCGCTCGGAGCGACTCGGCGCTCTCTAGCCGGCCATTCGTCTTCATCGCACCGTGAAATGAGCTTCTACGGACGCCAAAAAATCTGTCGTCAAGATCTGTGGCGCACACCACCACCACCAGCGAGATCTCTATCGGTGCTTCGGTAGTAAATGACTCAATCAACACCATCGCCGCTCGGAGCCGTCAGGAGCTGCGCGCGAGTGGCCGAAAAGCCATCGCCAAAAAGTAGAGACACGAGGGCCCTTGTCCGACTGTGTCGAGGATTTATGTGCGCAGTAACCGGACCCATCAAACACGTAAGCACACACACACACACACACACACACACACACACACACACACACACACCGCGTACCGAGGTGCATGCGCTCGATTTTGGAGCGAAGAGAAATGGGATCGAATCACCTTTTCCAGCGCGACCTGATGCTGGAAACACACAAAAAAATGTGTGCAAAAATTCAAACCGGTTACAGGACGATCGTACGCGCGCAAAAACCTCTGCTACATTGGCCAGCATACACTCACACACACACACACACACACAAACAGCAACATGGTACACATACAACACCTCCCGTCGTTTCGATGCAGTGACATTTGATAGTGCAGCCCTCCACCTTTCGACATGTGACCAGCGACCAGTTACGGCGACGGTCAAAGTCGTTACCTGTTTGGGGGACCCCATCCACCCAACCCCACCACACCTTATAAGTGCCAAAAACAAAATCAAAACAAAAGCAACGGCCGCCATGCCGTCAGGTCCGTCACCCCATCATAAACGCGCATTTAAGACATTACGGTACGGTTGTTTGCTGATGTGCTCCTTCGACGCCGCCTAATGAGCTGTAAGATACATAATGCTGCTTAATAAGTAGTTGCAGCACCGGAGCAGACTACCGGATGATTCGGGCGATCTTTTCACGATCACAACGAAAATTGCACTCATTGCGCCAGAGCGAGCTGGTGCGCAAAGCCGGCCAGCAAAGCCCGGGACATTCGATGGAGCGACTGCGGCTGTCGAACAATGTGCAAGCGGGTCCGGGTCACACGCAGCTCCCTGCTTTGCCTGGAAAGAACTCCACCGCGAACTCCTCCACCCATGACTGGTAGGCTATTCTGAGCGGGCGCATGATTAACGATGAACGTTGGCGGTCGTAATCAATCAAATACCTTCAAAAGCCTTACACAGCCAGCTAGCAAACGTTCTTCCTTCGCGAAACCTGTTCTAGCAAATGCACACCGCACCGCACTGTCCTGCTGGCGACACATTCTGCAACATTCCGCAAATTCGTACCTACGCCCAGCCTCACACACACACACAGCCAGAAGCTGATGCGAACGGGTTTGCTAGACCCCTGAGCGGGCGCGCGCGATTCGCGCCAAAGCTTCTAATGACAGTTTTAACATGCCGCACCGGGAATGTGTTTTAGAGGGGATGAAAACAATAATAACAAGCCAAAGATGAGCTTCCATAGGTTTGGTGCTGACCGGACCCGTGTTGGCATGTTGGTAGCTGGGACCAAACGGCATTTCTAAGCGATGTTAAGACTCTAGATGTTTTATGTAGGCAATATCGTTAAAAATTTAAATTTACTAGGTATATTTAGTGTTGTGAGGTTTTCAATGATCACATTTACAACACAAAATGTAAGATCTTTCTCCGAGCCTTTTGAATCTTCTGGGAAAGTATTTTGCACATTTATAGACATATATTTCCCAATAGAATACTTCTTCAGCTCTCCTTTCAGCAAACCTTCAGTAATTGCTAATAATTTTACATTTCAAAAAACAGCTCAACACAAATCTAATGCAATCTCACAGCCCAAGAATGTAAATCAAATGTTCAACTTGCTCATTTTGTTCTGTTTCCTCTGAAAAATAATCAATAACAAAGCAAAAACGTCTCTTACGTGGTCATTCAGTAACCTACCCTACCCACACTCCTGCGTTCCCTCCGTGCGCTCAGTAAGGTCAACTAATCGTCCTCTCGTGCAGGAAGAAAACATTGCCCCGCCACCAAAACCCCACCGTTCGCAGGCGGCGAGGAAAAGCGTGGAATTGCGTGCAAACTTTTATTTAGCATATACGGGCAACGCTTAATCTTTGACTACACACATTCAACCGATAGTAGGGAGTGCTGACTGCAGCTTCCTTTGGCATGATGGCGGCGATAGAGGAAAGGAAGGGAAAGGGAGAGTGGGAGGGGGAAATAGAGAGAAGCCAGCCGGCAGGAAAAGATATAACAAGTAATAATTGCACAAGTGGCAAAGTTAAGAGCAATTTGGCGATAACCGTTCCAACAACGGCAGCCACCGCCACCCGGCACACGAGCTCGAAAAGTATTTTCTTTTTCCGAATACATACCAATCGTTCAAGGAAGCGACACGACATTTTTCCCCGGGTACCCTGTGTGCGTGTATATGAGGTGTGTTCCACGCAGTTGTACAAATAGGAGCAAACGAAAAGTTTGTCTCTTTGTGTTTTATCACGCACAGGAACGTCCTCTGAAGAACGTCTGCCTTGCACACCGGACATTCCGTACCTAGAAAAACAAGATCCAACTGCAGCCGGAACCTTATTGTTTACCAAAGTCCACTACAAAATATCGCTTTTACGTGTTGTTTTACTATTACCGATCCGTTTAAACCGAACCGGGGCGAAGAAGCATACGCATACGCCAGTGCACCGTTTGCAGCTATTTGTAGTACCAGGGCACCGAAACACCTTCGTCGCCAAACCAATGCGTCCGACAGCATGGCGGTACATCATCGGCCCCATAACGAGGTGTGTCTGAATTCTGATCAATTTCGTCTCACTCCGGACCTGGGCGCACTTAAACGGTTCTGCATGCAGGCGAAAGGATACGTGTCTTGCTAAAGAATGTACCAATGGGGGATGATGCATAAGAAACAAGCATTGTCCAAGCGTGCAAACAAGTAAAACAAACGAACACAGTGCAAAACAAAGAGAGGGAAAAGAGGGAAAAAGAGAGAGAGGGGCGGGCTCCAACGCCACCGTTCGAAAAGAAGTAGATAATTAAATAATATAATTATGGTAATACGATGCGAAAAAAGAATCGGACGTGCTGGAGCAAGCAGCAGTGGTGTGAGAGGGAGTACGAAAGAAGCAGAAAAAAAGCAGAGCCCCCAACAACGAAACGAAGGGTGATGGGTGAAACACATACGAAGTGAGACGTAAACGCCAAACACCAGGCACACCAGGCCACCAGGGTAATCGTCGAGGTAACTTGTGGTGGAAGTACGCACAAAAAGAGTGTGTAGCGTCCATTCCAAGGCATTCGTAGCCTCCTCTCTGGAGCCTAGCGCAGTGCTCCACCGAACTCCCGGCACTGTCCTCGCGACGGGAACTACAATCTAACGAAGTGGCAGGTGAGCGAAAAATGTTGCAGAGATCCCGGAAGGTAGGCTTAGCGAGGCAACGTAGACCAAACAGCATTAAAACCGGTCCCCTCTCGGGATTGCACGGATTTCCGACCGTTGTCTGAATGCAGCCGTTCCTCGTGCGTACCGTGCTGAGATGCTCCAATTTGAGGCAGTGCCTAAGCGAACCAATAAAATGTAGCACAGGCCCAATCCGTGGGAACTGGAGGATCTCTGGTGCGCAATCTGAGCATTAAAGATGCGCTCACTTTGGAGATGATCCACTTTGCGTGATGTTGGAGCAAATCATAGTCTTGCAAGTGTTTTCGGTGCATGATTCGAACCATTCGAAGAAGCTCTATGCGAGCCTCAGTTTTTATCCCAATGGTAAATATGTATGAAAAAGTGTGTTAAATCCTCAACAGACTGAAGCAGTTGTAAAAAAACGAAGAAATGAAGACGCATGATCGTACTTACCTCCCATATGCTGCGGCTCGGGAACGTGGTGCGGTACGCCCGGCGACCGTCGGTGTATCGTCAGTGGCACGCTGGAGGTCCCCGGTGCGGACGCCATCGATCCGGTGGAGGAGTCGCAATCGAACGATCTCGGCTGAGAATTATGAATCATATTATGCTTCAGGTCTTTCAGCTCTGATAGCTTTGGTATGTGAATGTTAGCTACCGGCTCGGGAGGTACCTCGCCCTCGTTCAGTGCCCGCTGCTCGTCTTGGGTCTGGGCGCGCCGCAGCGCCGTCTGCAGGGCCATCACGCGCTGCCGCTCGGCCGTCAGGCAGCACTTCTCGCACTGGCAGGCGCGATACTTGCAGTACCGCTTGTGGCCCTTCAGCCCGATCTTCAGCCCGTGGTTGCGGCAACGGGCGCAGTTCGGCGGCGTCCGCGGGTTCAGCGAGTTGTTGCACGAGCTGGCCGCACCGTTGCCGTCCGTGCGCGAATCGTACCCGGAGTCGGACATTGCTTCCGTCCAGCGGTCCTGTGACACCATTCAAGATGCACCACACGCCCGTGTGGTTCCGCGTATGCCTTCCAAACAAACTCTACGTCTACGTCAACCCTGCGACACCCCTCCTCAACTTGCGCTTCTCCTGCTAGCCTTACTTTCTTCTCGTTCACAGCACCTCTCTGACTACGCCTTGCCTATATATCAATCAAACTGTTGCGTTCGAGAGCCAATTCCGACTCTTAATGCTGCGTTATCTATGCCGCCGAATGCACCTGGATGTATCGGTTGGCCTCTCGATATAGGAGGAAAAAACACGACACCGCTGCGATTACTCGATTCGATCGCTTCGGCTTACGGTACGTTATGTTATTACTGTTTCGCGCGGCGTATTTCACGGTCCCAAGTAGCTTGTGTGTCTCTACCTCTCGACTAATGCTTTCCCTGCTGCACCCCACACAAGCGCAACAACAAACTGGCCAAACTCTCACACCCTACCGCCTCGTCAGCGAGCTTCCTTTTAGCACCTTCGAAGAGGACACACCGTTGTCATTCCCACCAAGCACCGACCACACAATGTACAGATTGGACGAACCGACAGTTGTGGACGTATTGTGACTTCGACTCTCAACATCTGGAAGCTTGATCAAACGTTACACTTGCCGGCGCTACATCGAGCTCGCGCAAATCGTTGGCCGTGGTGCGTTGCGGCATTGTCCCTCCGGGTTTTTTTAAAAGGTGGTACGAGCACGAGCAAAAGTAAGCTCCTCGCTACTGTGTTTCTTTACTATGTAATCGCAAAAAAGCAGATTTGTCGGGACATGGAGTTTATCTTAAAATATTTAAAGTTTTCTGTGTTGTTTTTGCTGCGAAAATACAATGTGTTTTCCACTCGGGTACGATCGTTCTCGGGCTGTCGGTATTGGTTGGTCGAGGAAGCGATGGTGCTAGGGTTTGGGAGATCTGCAATCAAACGTACCGGAAGAACCATTTAGAAATTTTATGGTCTTAATTTTTGTCATATTAAACATAATTCATTAAGATGATATAGGCGTTCCAACGTAAAATTACATTTAACATTTCAATATACCTAAATAACCGGACCTAATACAAGTAACAGATGACAGTAAGATAATGAACATGATAATTAATATAAGTGGGAACATTAGAGTCTGGCATTTCTTCAGAATAAAAGAAAATTTGAATAGCAATATGGCCGATCTTTGAAATTAAAAAAAAAAACAATGAAATTTGATATGGAAATAGCTGTTTTATAATTTAAGGTCACACTAGATCTTCGCTCACCATAAAACATTTTAAACAAGCCGGGCTATATGAAAGCTACTAAAATCACATCATCACAAATATTTTATTTGTTTCGATCAAGTGTCATTAGAATTCGATCGAAGGGATCATATACATCATTTCAAATAATTTAATACTATGACAAAAAAATGTTAAGAAAACAAAACACACAGGCTATGTTTGTTGCATTTGTTATGGTGTTAAAATACAAAATTACATAATTTTGTATTGTTCTCGAATGTTCATATGTATCTAACAAATGTTAAAAAGCATATTTTTGTTGATATATCTTTTAAATATATATAACTTCAATGACAAAGAACCGCAATTGCTTCTTGCTGAGGCCAATCACCTGCACGGGGATATTTTCAAAGATCTCATATTTTAATTGAAGTAATGAACTATTTTGGCTAATTATTATCTTATCCATTTAACACCTTATTTAAGACATGATATACATTATTTTGATTTCCTGTAATATTTCAATACATTGGAATATTTAAAATTAGCATTTTTTCACTTCTGCTAGGATGACCAAAGCATAGCACCATTGAAAATAATGAAAATTGTGTTATTGAATTTTTCAGTTCATTTATGCTGGATATAGCTTATTTGAAATTATGGAAAATAAAACGGCAGAAAGGAATTCCCATTTTTGAATAAAATTAACAACTCATTTAACTAGTGTAGTAGCAACACATAAAATGCATAAAATTCAATCATTGTGGAATATTTTTTTCCTTGAAAACAATCTAATCAAATTCTATTGCAATCCATGAAAGCAATGTGTATTACAATCCAATCAATGAAAGCAATGTGTATTACAAATTGTAATGTGTATTAAAATAAATATTTTAGTTTTCGTCATTTCAGTTATCTGCTGCACATTTAGTTTATTGTTTTATAAAGTTTTTTGCAACATTTTACATTAAAAAAAAACTAGCAATCATTAAATAACTAATGATTTCCCTGGAAAATATGCACTTTTTTACAAGCGACACGGCCTGACTGTCCTTAGGAGGATTTCAAAAAAGTTTGCGTATTTACTTACCAAATATATATTTTTGAAGCACTCCTTTTCATAAATTTCTTAAATCTGCTATCTTTATATTAATTGGACAATCATCACTGCACAATCACATAAAACACACACGATCACACTAATTTTGTTACTGAATGAGCGGGTATCTCATATCTTCTTGCTCGCCAGGCAAGTACTACACGCACACGCACAATCTTAATCTCATTCCCAGCACACTGTTAACGACAACAAAATACACCATCACAATCACTGATAATTTTTTGTTTCACAATTGATTTTCCAGTTTCAACAAACCCCTTCAACACACACACTCACGAGATAGATAAAAATTGCATTCCGTCCACGCGGGTTTCACTGCAACGGGCGCAGGGCCAGAGGATTGTGACTCGCTCCAATCCGCACATCACACATCACAACGCAACGCGGAGTGTTTATTTTCTACCCATTTAATTCTACACTTTTCGCGCCTCTATATGCGGTCAATCGAATATCTGTGCCGTGTCTTCACCGCCCTTCACTTATCGCAATTTCCCCAAGCGGTGGTGAATATTTACTTTTCTATCGGCCGTATGCGTGTGTATGTGTTTGTTGGGGATGCAGGCGTTTTTTCACGCTTTTTGACTGTGTTGCGTACCGCCTGCGAGTTGTGCGTTTGGAGGCTGCCGCCGAAAGCGTTATCAGCTGGCGTAAACTACACGTGTGCGCGTTGGCCGCACTCTTCCTCACACTATCAAAACTGGCAGTTTTTTTTGCAGTCCGATACTGACTGGGCCGCTGCTACCGATTGGGCGGCTGTATTTTGTCAAGCGCCGTCAACGAGTTTTATTGGGAGCGGATTCAACCACACGAAATTCCACCGCACCGGCACGCGCACGGCTATCTCTATTTACGCACGGCCGTTCAGGATTATTGGGCGGCCCCTTTCTCAGCCAAGCCGTCACCGCCAAGGCTATCTTCTCACACACGGCACAGCTCACCGATCCGAACGTAAAGTTTCCGGGTTTTAGCAGAGCAATCCTGCCCAACACACTAAAGTTCTCGTTCGCTTCAACTAGCGCGTTTACAAACGTTTTTTTTCCGTTGCGTTCGCCGTGGCTGTTTGCTTCTCCGACACGCGCGTTACTGACACTGGTACATTGGACGCGATTTCCTTAGTAGGCGATCGTCGACATAGCAACGATGTACACTTTTACCGGCGGCCCACTGCACTGCCGCACGTACCACACGCACTGCCCGAACGGATGCTCGAATGTCGACTGCACGCTTCTGCTGCGCTTCACACACAGAGAAAGAGCGAGCGCGGTTTGGGTGCCTTTCGAAGTCGACGGCGGACAGCACAGGAGTGTTGTATGTGTTCCCGACGCTCGTCCGTGGCCAGCTACGGTCGTCTCGGTTGTAGCGCGCGATGCGATGCGATGGGAACGATGCTGCGGAACAAACTGCAGTTCGCCAAGTGCATCGCCGACACGCAATGCAACAGAGTTGAGGCGAAGTCAATCGTCCGTCTCGCTCGCGCGCCACCGTTCGCCGTCCGTCTCGCTCGCGCGCCCGTACACACATACACTCGCAGCGCGTCGCGTCGGCCCCATACCCGCAACGGGGAACGCTGTCCGCGCGGGTCGGCTGCCGCTCGTCTCCGTCGTAGGGCGGGCAGGGTGAGCAGTGGCGGCTGTTTGCTAACGCTGCGATGGTATGTGTGAACGAACTGCTGCCCTTTTGATCGAGCTTTGGCAAACATTTTCGCACAAACCCAATGTGCCCCCCTCATTGCATCGGCAGCGAACCCTGCATCTTCTCGGCTGCTTTTACACACACTCTCACACACACACACACACACACAAGCATGCGCGCACTGTACGCGATGGAGACGACCGAGCACGTGTATGCATGTACGATCGTGCTCCCCACTAACGCACACACACACTCACACATTTTGCACCCCCAATTTGCCGTCTCTTTCCCACTCTCGCTTACTCGCACTCACACCAGGACACGTATTGTACACACACACTGTTGCACTTAGCACGGATAGAGTGTGTACTTTTCTCTTTTCTTTTTGCAAAGGGCAGTCAATGTGGGATGGGGTCGCCCCGGTGGTGATACGAGGCGTTTACAATCATTCAGACAAGGGTTGAACTATCAATGTGTGTGTCCGGGGGCGTGTGTGTGTGTGTATATGTGCCTCGGTGAACATTAGTAGAAATAAACGGTGAGACAAGTGGACCGCTCAAGGATCAAATTTCGCACGATTCGAAGGATCTCAGGAAGGAATGGAAAAATTGTGTTAAAACTGGTGTTAGTACAATAGAATACAATACAATAAACGGATTCTGAGCGAAGTGTTAACCTATATTTAACAAGCAATGAAACAAAACGGACGAAAATGATAGGAAGTTATGTAAAGGAATAAAAAAGAGTGTAATTGCGTACTTTGTACAATCGAAATGATTTTAAATTTTTCGGTTTGCGAGTACCGTACATAGATTTTAATGCAATATTTTTACCCTTTTGTATGATATAGAATTGAACTGCTATGCAACAAGTTAACGGCTGTTACAAGCTGTTGCCACATATTCAAATAATGAATGAGCAAAACATAATTCTTCAAAATAAGATAAAATAAATCTCTCCAAAGAATATTTGCAGAAAAATGATAAATAATGCTATTATGCTAATTTCAATTTATAATCAATAGTTATAATAGTTTGTATAAATATACAAAAGAGTAAGACTGTAATCAAAGCGAGCGAAATGACGATGAAAGAGGTTAACATACCATAAGAGTTAAGAAAAAATAATTTCATTTTCGATTCTTTCCTTCAATCATTTATCTTTGATTAAATCATTCGTTACAATCACTACACTGACAAATGTACAACTAGAAAAGATGCCAAACAGCCCTAGCAACAGTGAGAAATGCAATAAATTAAGCTGATTGAAATGACAGTCTGCTAGTGTTTTTTATCAGCTCTGATCGTCACAACGACTCGTTCGATAAATAATCGACATTATCCAACATAATTGCATCTTTCTCTCCAGACTGATAACTTCATCGTAGGTATAACGAACATGATTTTTGCACACCACTCTGCAGTGCAATCGGCGCTGAGCTGCTCGAACCTTACAGGGTTTTCGAGGATTATATAGACATGTTCAGCGAGTTGTTGATTCGTTCGGGCATATAATTGACACTTTCAGCGAGATATTGAATTGTTCGTAAGCAGGCGTTGACAAGTTCAGCAATTCTGTAGTGTTGTCATTTGTTTTGTTTACACACTGTGCCGCAGGGTTCAATTTTTCATTCTGAAAAGTCCTAAAAGTAGCTAATAATCATTCTCCAAGCTGTTTAATTCATGAATTAGTTAAAACAAACATATTTTTACGAAAACCGTTTGTTTTCCTTCTGATGAGAATGATCCAAGCTGCAGTCCAAGGGGTACGAAAGTGACAGCTCTATAGTATCGCCGAACTTGTCAACGCCTGCTTCCGAACAATTCAATATCTCGCTGAAAGTGTCAATTATATGCCCGAACGAATCAACAACTCGCTGAACACGTCAATAATATCATTGAAAACCCTGTATCACTGCGACACACAGATAACATGACGCTCAACAACAACAAAAAAACGCACGTGTCTCACGTTTGATAAATGTACCGACCGTCCGGCAACCTCCTCCCACACACGATCGCTCGCACACACCGATATTCACCAGTCCGCAAAACCCCACGCAATGCCACGCAAAATGCAACAATATTTGGCGGCAAGCCTCTGCCTCCCACACACACACACTCTATCCCCCTCTCTTCCACTCTCTCTCTCTCTCTCTCTCTCTCTGTTTCTCTCACACACAGATACACAATGCGCTCCACCGAGCGGCGCTCCGTGCGCGCAAAACCCTTTGGGGTGGAACTTTCCGAAAAACATATGTTTTGTTGTTTTGATTTTCGTACACCGACGGCGCCACCACAACAACACCGAACAGCGCCCTAACAAGCCGTCAAAACGAAAACGCGAAAACGAACCGACACTGCCCAGCGAGCCGCCGCCGCCGCCGCCTGCTAGCAAACACTTCGTCGCGTTATGCTTTTTTTATGCTCACACATAGACGCACACACACACACCAGTGACAAACACGCATACAAACACGCTGGGCGCAAAAGATGAAGGCAAAAAAGACGGCCAAACGCAAACGCTACCATGACAACACGCGGCTCTCCGAACCGAAGGCAGCGAAAAACGGGGAAATGGTAGCATTAGAGCAGTTGGATGGGCTGTAGGCGAAGTGTGCGGAAGGGGGAGGGGGGGGGGGGGGTGGTGATTGAGGTGGGTTGGAGCAACGGGGGGGGGGGGAGAAAGAAATACCAGTGCGTGTGAGAGAGAGAGGATGGAAGTGCATCGACGCAAAAAGGGGTAACGATGCAACAAAGGGGGGGGGGGGGGAGGGAGAGGGCGTGCGAAGGGAGAGGCACAATGCGGTGCTGTCGGTGGGAAGCAAAACAGGTAATGAAAACGGAGCAACATTGTTGCATTAATTATAAGGAGCGGGTTCGTTGTGTGCGTGAAGGTGGCGCGCGACGCATACACACCATCGAAGAGCCGTCTGCGCCCCATGGAGCTGATTCGCCCGAGTGGATGTGTGTGTGAGAGAGAGAGAGAGAGAGTGTGTGAGAGAAGTTGATCGTAGGAGAGGAGGGGAAAGGTGTGTGCGGTTTCGATGCACACTTTTTATTATTGAACGACCGAAGCGAAAACGTCTTGGATGCACACACCGCGCGCTGCAGCGGATGCAACGACGCCAATGGAGCACTCCCCCTTCCTCCCCCTTCCTCCCCCTTC